>NC_086328.1:31661604-31965354 GCF_036172605.1 Pelobates fuscus
ACTCAAACAACCGAACACCGCTGAGACCTCCAGAGCTCCGTAACTGCCGAACTGAGAGTCCTAACGAATCCCCATTCGGTAGAAACAAAGTACCGAATGAGGGAACCAATATCTAGGCGGATGGAAGTATGGATGGCAATTATAAGTGTATGTTTTAACTGCCGAACGGAGACCAACCGCAGGGCCCAAACTTATGGAACCCTTTTCGGATACCAACTCGTGTGCGGTCGGTCAAACTTCACCTCCACGTAACTACCGAACCACTGGTCCGATCTGGGTGAATTTTGGATATAATAGTCACCCAGATCAGGGCTACCTAGCGGTACCCTAATATTAATGTTATGTGATGGTTTAGGGGTACATCCAGGTTTGGGGTAAATTACTGTGTAAGTTAAGGGGATTATGAGTCACTCTGAGGGGAGGAGAGGTGTGGGAGGTAACAAGCACTGTATTGGTTACTGTCCTAATTAATGTGAATCCCTCCCTTGCATGGGAGCAGGCTTTATAAGAAACCCTGGAATAAACGATTGTCAGTTCTACTCCTGAAACTGTGTGTCGTCCAGTTATTGGGAGTGCTGTGGGGATATTGCTGTACCTTTTTACCTGCTGGAAACTCTGCTGTGGATTTACTAATGACTTGTTCCTGAGCCTCCCTAGGATCTTAAGTGGAGAATAGCTGCGAGAAATCAGCTCTCCGCTACATTGGTTGGCAGCGCTGGGATCCAGACTCACAGAGGAACAAGGATTAATGGAGATTGACCTTTCTACTCTAAAGAGATCCACATTGAAAGACCTTCTGGAAGCAAAAGGTGTTTCAGCCAGCAGCAAATCTAAAGCAACACTCATCACTGAAGTGATGGCAGAATACAGAGCAGAGGAGGTCCAGGCCACAGAACAAAGACCTGAAACAGAACAGGAGGAGTTCCAAAGACAATTACAATTCAGGCTGGCCTTTTATGGGGAAAACCCACCAACAGAGACCATCTCTAAAACCATGACAGAGGTGCAGGAGTTTGTGATGAGCAAAAGGAGGCCACAAACACCAGAAAGAAGTGCAGCAGGAGCTGTGACACAAGAGGGTAAGCCCAAAATTCCCTATCAAGCCTTTAAAACGTATGTAGAAGCAGAGGAGGATATAGATGCCTTCCTCCAAGACTTTGAAAGACTATGTACGCTGCATAACATACCAAGGGAAGAGTGGGTACCCATATTAGCAGGACGGCTGTCAGGGAGGGCAGCTGAAGCCTACCGTACTATACCGGACATTGAAATTAGAAACTATAGCTGTGTAAAAGAGGTTATCCTGGCCCGGTATGCAATGACACCAGAGGCATACCGGAGGCGCTTCAGGGAACTGAAAAAGGCTGACAAGGACTCGCACGCAGAGTGGGCTTGCCGACTAGAAAGGGCAGCTCTTGGGTGGATGCAGTCAAGTAAAGCGCGGTCCATGGAGGACTTGTTACAAATGTTGCTATTGGAACAGTTTTATGAGGGGATATCCGCAGAACTGCAGGAATGGGTGAGGGATCGTAACCCCACCTCCCTCACCGAGGCTGCTAAAAAGGCAGATGATTTTATGGATGCCCGCAGACAAACCAAGGCAGTGAGTACTAAACCTGCCATGCGACCGCTGGGAGGAAATTCTTTCTCCCCTAACCCTCATCCCCCACCAAGACAACTCCCTCCACCGGCACCGGCAGCAGCGCAACCGAGATATCGCACACCTGCTTCTGTGCAATGCCACCGGTGCCAGAAGTGGGGACATTTCCAGCGAGATTGTCCGCAGTCTAGAGACCGCACCACCTGGATCCGACCAGGGCCTCCACCACCACCACCGAGAGCAGCAGCGCATCACTACCAGGACGAGGTACCACTTCCCTACAGCTCTGCAGTTCCAGTCACGGCTGTGGAACAGTGGGAAGTGCTGCATGAGGCCAACCCATTACAGGCACAGGCGGACAATCGACAGCACCATAGGTAGACCGTATATCTAGAAGGGAAGCCTATGCAGGGGCTCAGAGACTCGGGAGCCACCATCACCTTGGTTCAAAGTCATTTGGTTTCGGACAAGGCCAAACTTAATAAGACTGTGGCTGTCAGGGTTGCAGGGGGAGCCGTGTATCGGCTAGACACAGCCAGGGTACACTTGCATTGGGGTGCGGGGTTCGGGAATGTGGAAGTGGGATTAATGCCGCAATTACCTGCTGAGGTGGTCCTGGGGAATGATCTGGGCAAACTCACCTCCGCATTTGAGCCCCAAACTACTGAGGAAGTGCACCCAGTAGTCACCAGACAACAGGCCCGCACCCAGAACAACAACGCACTGCCGGAGGTCCAGGTAAGAGATTCCTCCCCTTCCCTAGACTGTATCCCTTGGGCCCCTCCTGACGAGTTTGTAGCCGAGGTGATCACTGACCCTACCCTACAAGTATACCGAGACAAGGTCACCTCTAACCAACCGGGGGCGGAGGGGGAAAGATTTGTGTGGGACAGACAGTTATTGTACCGAGAGATGAATAAACAGATAGCTGGGTCAGACCCCATTGCTGCAAGGCAGCTGGTAGTACCCCAGAGGTACCGAACCGAATTACTCCGAATAGCGCACGATATTCCGCTATCCGGACATTTGGGGGTCAGTCGTACCAGATATCGGCTGACCCAAAGTTTCTTCTGGCCAGGGATTAGCCAGGAGGTGCGCAGATATTGTAATACCTGCGATACGTGCCAGAGGGTAGGAAAGAGGGGGGATAGGCGTAAGGCTAAGCTGCACCCACTACCCATAATCGAAGAACCCTTTCATAGGGTCGCAGTAGATATTGTAGGCCCCCTCCGGAAGCCTAGCCCATCGGGCAAACGGTACATCTTGACAGTAGTGGACTACGCCACTCGCTACCCCGAGGCGGTAGCCCTAACCAACATACATGCAGAGACGGTGGCTGAGGCGCTGATGCAGATTTTCTCCCGGATGGGGATACCCAGGGAGATCGTCTCGGATCAGGGCACTCAGTTCACGGCAGAAGTCACCCAACAGCTCTGGAAGTTTTGTAAAGTTAAGCCCATAATTAGTGCTCCCTACCACCCCCATACTAATGGGCTCTGCGAACGGTTCAATGGCACCTTAAAACAGATGCTCCGAACCTTCGCAGAGACCCACCGAGACTGGGAAAAATTCCTGCCGCACCTACTGTTTGCTTACAGGGAGGTGCCACAAGAATCTACGGGATTCTCCCCCTTTGAACTGCTATTCGGGAGGAGGGTAAGGGGGCCCCTAGACTTAATTAGAGAACATTGGGAGGGAGACCGTAGCGCCGACGGCACCCCTATTGTACCATATGTGTTGGCCCTCCGAGATCGCCTGGAAGCACTCACGAAGACGGTGAAGGAAAACCTACAGGCGGCTCAGACGCGTCAGCGCACCTGGTACGATAGGGGCGCCAGGGACCATAGCTTCCAGGTCGGGCAGAAAGTTTTAATTTTAAAACCTGTCCGACACGATAAGCTACAGGCCGCCTGGCAAGGCCCTTATAAAGTGGTAGAACAACGATGTGACACCACTTATATAATTGGCCACTGCGCAGGAACGGGAGGGCGACGCATGATCCATGTGAACATGATGAAGCCCTACCAGGAATGTTCAGAGGAGGTGACAGCTATCTGCGCACCCACCTCTGAAGAAGGCGACAGCCTACCCCTCACCGATCTGTTGGAAGACGGACAGCTGGCTGGGGATTTAGGAGCAGTTGTATTGGGGGATCGGTTGAGCCCACAGGAGCGTATCGAGGTACAACAACTACTGCACGAAAAGCAGGAGACCTTTTCTAATGTACCTGGATACACCCCTCTGGCTACCCACCGAGTAGAAACCCCAGGACAACTCCCCATGCACCAGCCCCCGTACCGCATCCCTGAAGCGGTACGGCAGAATATGCGCAAAGAGATTGAGGAGATGATTCAGTTAGGAGTAATTGAACCCTCGGATAGCCCCTGGGCTTCTCCAGTGGTCCTCGTACCAAAACGGGACGGCACGACCCACTTTTGCGTGGACTACAGGAGATTGAATGAGAAGACAGTATCCGACGCATACCCGATGCCTAGGATAGATGAGTTACTGGACCGGATGGCCAGGGGTCAATACCTTACCACTATTGATTTGTGTAAAGGGTATTGGCAGATTCCCTTGGCTCCGGACGCCATCCCTAAGTCCGCCTTTGTCACCCCATTCGGCCTGTACCAATTCAAGGTCATGCCGTTTGGGATGAAAAACGCGCCGGCTACCTTCCAGCGGATGGTGGACCGCCTCCTAGATGGGTTCCAAGACTATACCTGCGCATATCTCGATGATATTGCCATATTTAGCGACACCTGGCAGGAGCACTTGGCCCATATAGGAGCGGTTCTAGACAGGATCAGGGAGGCTGGTTTAACCTTAAAACCAGCTAAATGTAGCATTGGGATGGCCGAGGTACAGTACCTGGGCCACAGAGTGGGCTGTGGTAAACAAAAGCCGGAACCAGCCAAAGTAGAGGCGGTAGCACAGTGGCCTACCCCGAAGACTAAAACCCAGGTGTTAGCCTTCCTAGGGACAGCAGGGTACTACCGGAAGTTTGTCCCCAATTATAGTGCCCTGGCCAAACCCCTCACTGACCTGACCCGTAAAAACCTTCCCCGCCAAGTAACCTGGACCCCGGAGTGTGAGCAGGCATTCCAACACCTGAAAGATGCACTTGTTAATGCCCCTGTCTTGGCCGCTCCCAATCCAACTAAACGTTTTCTTGTTCACACAGGCGCTTCTATGTTTGGATTGGGGGCAGTACTGAGCCAAGTCGGGGCCGATGGCGGAGAACACCCCGTGGCTTACATCAGTCGCAAACTTTTACCCTGGGAAGTGAGCTACGCCGCCATCGAGAAGGAATGCCTGGCTGTGGTGTGGGCCTTGAAGAAATTGCAACCCTATTTATATGGACAGGCTTTTTCCCTGCTCACGGATCACAACCCGTTAGTCTGGCTGAACCGGGTGGCTGGGGACAATGCCAGGCTGCTGCGCTGGAGTTTGGCGCTGCAGCCTTTTGACTTTAACATTCAGTACCGCCCGGGTAAGCAAAATGGAAACGCCGACAGGTTGTCACGACAAACTGATCTGGAGAAATGATCCGTGAGCACCCCGGTCATCCCCAAGCCGATCCGTATGGGATCAGACTGTGTATGCCGGCTTGTGGGCAAGGGGGAGCAGTGTAGCGGAATGCAGTAAGCCTGTCCTGTAACATGCCTGTGTGACTGTATTCGGTATATTTTGCCTGTGTCAATTTTCCTATTCGTATATTTTCTGTGTGAATTGTATGCTATTCGGTAGTTTCCATCCGTACCATATGCATATGGAAACTACCGAACTGAGGGACCACCCCAGAGAGAAGTGTGTTAGCAATTAAGGTTCGCATACTTTCTAAAACCGCAAGTTAACAAGCTCGTTAGGATTGTATCTGGGTGGCCGCCATTCGGCATGCGTACACGTAGCGGCGGCCATCTTACGCATGAAAATCTCAGCGGTGTTTGGTCGTCGAGTGTCTGGAACTCAAATCGGACACTCAAACAACCGAACACCGCTGAGACCTCCAGAGCTCCGTAACTGCCGAACGGAGAGTCCTAACGAATCCCCATTCGGTAGAAACAAAGTACCGAATGAGGGAACCAATATCTAGGCGGATGGAAGTATGGATGGCAATTATAAGTGTATGTTTTAACTGCCGAACGGAGACCGACCGCAGGGCCCAAACTTATGGAACCCTTTTCGGATACCAACTCGTGTGCGGTCGGTCAAACTTCACCTCCACGTAACTACCGAACCACTGGTCCGATCTGGGTGAATTTTGGATATAATGCAGTGAATAAATACTCGGTTTGCAAAATTAAGGTTAACCAACCTGTGAATGTAGTTTACAGAACTAGTAACCTATTTTAAAAGTAAATTTTACCATTCAGATTTTAATTTGCTACAACTCGAGGTTCCAAAAAGAACAATTTATATGTTCTATATAGGCGCCACATGCAATGAACTGTGTTTAGTCCACATAAAAAAAAAACTACTACTTTTACAAAGATCTAAAGTGCGTCAGCCATCAATAGTGTAAGCACTAATCCAAGTGATGCAGGTGCAATAAAATGGTGCGCATAAATATTTGTATAATTATGCAAAACTATTTCACTCCTAGCAATATTAGTTATCTTCCTCATGTAACCTTAAAACAAAAACACATACATCGTGCAGAATATCTCAAATAAGCGATAGAAAATAAAGATTGTATTAAAGTCTCCCAAATGGAGTAAACTCACAAAATGTGGTTGTCTCAGTGCCACACAAATTTCCTGGTCCCAGGGAATCGGGTCTTAGAGAGAGCAGGATCTCAAACATCCACATTATTCAGATAGACAGACGTCCATAACATGGACTTTGCTTTTAATCTTTAATTCCATCCACCAATTTAGAAAGAAATAACAGAACCAGAACTGCTTGGCAAGCCTTTAATAGAACTAACCAGAAATTAGTCAGCTGCAGTACAGCTTACTTCAGTCCGTTATCAGGATTCCTTGTGTGTCCACGGTGTCCGTGATCCGCTCGCTTGCTCGTTCTGATTCAGTACAATCACATTCACATAAGGCATAACAGATTATTCACCAAAGTGTGCATTTTCAGGAATTCCAAACGGATTGCAAATTGTAGACCAAAATAGACTAAAAGAAAACAAACTTAGTATACTGTAAAATTTTTAGAATTCTTTATAATACACACTTGATATGGTTGTAAACCATGCATGGTAGTGAATAAATATCAAATTTGCAAAATTAATCCGAGAATGTAGCTAAACACTACATTTTATTTCTAATTGCCTTAACCTTACTTTTATATTTGATATATTTATTTTTTTACATATTTTAGGTGTATTTTATTTGAGAAATCATACAGATCTCAAATGTCCAGTGCCACCTTCTTTTAACTCACATCCAGTTTGTTGCCAAATCCTGTAGGTTCCAACTCAAAAACATAGCCCGCATCCGCCTCTTTCTTACACAAGATGCTACCAAGGAACTTGTCCATGCTCTAGTAATTTCCCGCATGGGTTACTGTAATCCTCTCCTGGTCTCCCCAAAAGCCGTATTGCCCCGCTACAGTCTGTAATGAATGCTGCAACTAGACTGATTTTCCTCTCTAGTCAGTCCTCTCACACCTCACCCCTCTGTCAGTCCTTACATTGGCTTCCTGTATCCTATAGGAGTCAATTCAAAGTGCTAACCCATACATTTAAAGCTCTAAACAATTCTAGCCCCTCTTATATCTCTTCACAGATCCCTAGGTATGCCCCTCCTCATTCCCTTCACTCTGCCTGTGACCACCTCTTGACCTCTGCTTGCACCTGTACGGCCAACTCATGTTTGCAGGACTTTTCACGGGCGGCTCCTTTCCTATGGAATAGCCTGCCTACCGTCATCAGACTCTCCTCTAGTCTTCAATCGTTTAAGAAGTGCCTTAAAACCCATATCTTTAGGAAAGCTTATGGCCTCCCAGAGTAACCTCTACCTCACATACCTGTCTCTTGCTCTCTCCTATAGGGCAGTGCTTTACTCTCTCCTCCAGCTCTGCTTCACTCCCACCTTATTTGATTGATATTTCCTGTCCTGACGTGTCTTATACCCCACCTCCTATAGACTGTAAGCTCGTTTGAGCAGGGTCCTCTTCAACCTATTGTTCCTGTAAGTTTTCTTGTAATTGTCCTATTTATAGTTACATCCCCCCTCTCATTATATTGTAAAGCGCTACGGAATCTGTTGGCGCTATATAAATGGCAATAATAATAATAACCTTAATTTTACCATTCAGATTTTAATTTGCTACAACTCTAGGTTTAGGAACACTGGTTAGTGTTTTATTTGTATGTAAAGTATGTTACGAATGTATATTGTTTTCGCTTGCACACAATACATTTTATATTAAAAGAACACTCTAATTTTGTCTTCCTAACTGAAACCAATAGGATTTTAGGTTGTCTGTTTTTGATACAGGTACATGCAACATTTCTTAGTAGAGAGTTCACTACACAGTCTGAAAGTAATCCACAAATGGAGGAAAAACAATGATGAAAATGTCCACCTTGTGGTGATCCCAAGAGAAAAAACAATCTCTCCTTCTCCGAGTTGAATACGGAGTTGAAAGATTAATTACAATAATTTTGTATTTGCACTTACAATGGAATTGCATTGCACAACTATTTTTAAATCTTTTAAATTCTTTAAAATGTGATTACCTTTTACTCTTCTAGATAGCCAAAAAAAATCAACAAAAATCTTAAAGTGCTTCTTATTTCAGTTATTGGATAAAAAGAGACAAGCAAGCTAACTCAATGCTCAGTTAAATAAGGTGTTACTAATGCTCTTAAACTCTGGAGAATTAGATATGAGAGCGTACATTTTCGTGCAATTATCTAAAAGAAGAATGGTGGTTTAACTACAGATGGCTTTTATGGTTATCCTTTGGGATCATAATTTGCATGCCCTTCTGTTTTGTTTGTATCGGAGTTAAAGGCCCACTATAGTGCCAGGCAAACAAACTAGTTTTCCTGGCACTATAGTATAAATAGGTATTTTCAGGAAACTAGTCCCATAAACACCACTTCATCCTATACAATAATATGTCTAGAAAAATATTTGTAGAAAATGGGGTGATGACAGATACAAACAAACATTTATTTTTTAGAACATTTATTGTTAAATGCCATGTATGGTTTCATATTTATTATCTCAGTGATTTATTTTCTGCCATAATGCTGTTCCTTAGGATGACTTTTGCGGTTTGATCTTTTGCCATTCTCCCCCGTAACCAGAGGGAATTCCACACTTAGCACACCAACATCCATGTTTTCATCAGTGGAGCTTTCTAAACTGGGGGTGTCAATGTCCAACTTTATAGCTTTCAACATTTATTGTGTATGCAGCCAGCTTTTTATCAAGTTCTTCTGGCGTCGTTTTTGGAAAAATAGACTCCTTTTCTGTACCCCGTTTTCTTTTGTAGTGAAAGCCTTCTCTGCCATCAGCTATCCCTTTCTTCTTCCACCCTTACCAGAAGGATACATTGTCCTATCATTCACCATTGTTTGATCTAGCCCATCTTGGCTCCATTTGTAGACTTGCCAATGATCCATCTTTCTGTCTTTTGAACTGGTGATATCTTCTAATAGGCTACTTGCCATATCTGGGCATCTGCGTGCCATGGTAAAAATTGCACATCCTTTAACTCTCTAAATCCAAATTCTGTTCCTCCTGCTCAAATTCTCTGATAGCTCCCCTTCTGTGATTTATCCAGCTCCACTTTGCCTTACACAGACCACTTATACTCAATTTTATTATCAAGTCAATGGTTTTTAGCAATGTGTCGATGGAGCTGGCATAAGCCCAGAAGTTCACTGCCATCTGCAGTTGGTAAATAAAGGTCCTGTTAGGATTGAGCTTCATTTCTCACTTCATCTCAAATTCGGACATGCACTGTAAAGTCATTATAATGTTGGTGTACCTGCTGCACTCCAATTTGTCCTTTTGCCTTGTTGTGTTTACCCACTTAAGAGGTATACATTACTTAACACATTCTTTACTCTTTGGCGTATAACATGACAGTTGCTATATGGACATCAATATTGATGTTTCCAAAAAAACTTGTACTGACAGGTTTAGGAGGACCTGGTATCTTCAAAATAAATTGTAAACTCCAGAAGCAATGCTGCATCTTCTTTTCTAGTAAGAGAGAACGACCACACGCCAGAGCTGATCCTACAGGGAAGACCACACAGGAGGCCTGCCAGAAGCATAAAACACTCTATTATATATTCCTTCTAAATGTTTTATTACATGTACTGTATTATTACTGTTTCAGGATTGTTCCATGCACCCCTATGTTCCTTTTTAAGTTATTTGTGTTTAACCCCTTAAGGACCAAACTTCTGGAATAAAAGGGAATCATGACATGTCACACATGTCGTGTCCTTAAGGGGTTAAACCATAAAGACGTTTTATACGATTGTGTTCAGATTATTGTTTAATAAAAAAAATATATATTTTGATATGCATTCAATAAATGTTATTCTTCATAAGTTACCCTTAAATACAGAAATACATATTTCTGTATGTATTTCTTTAACTGCATGAATATTTTACAGAGCTTTTTGCATGTGGCTGAGGCTAGACAGATTTTATCGAACACAGTATACATCTATCTCCCCTGTTACATTATATATTTAAAAGTCAAAGAATATGTTCGTATCCATCATTTAACAATATTCAAGGACCAGGTATATAACACAATATAGTGACCATATGTTCCATAACCTGTTTATATTATTGTGCCCCTCTTTCATTGACTAAAACACCATAAAGCTTAAATTTTACCCTATACCTTTAACAGTCTCCTCACTGCATCCTGATCTTTCTACATGACCATCAAACTAGATGACTTTTGTCTAATCAGAATCTTCTAAAAGAAAAGTACTAATGACACAGTAATGATTGCCACAATCCACCAATCCAATGCTTCTCTATGTGAAGTATTAAATCCAGTGATTTCAGAGAGAAGCACTGGACCAACACAGTGTCTGGCATTTGAACTACACCAAAATATGACCCTGGTTTTTTAATTACGGGAGGACGAGTGACTATAGAGAGGCTCTGATTGTGGTAGTTATTTCAGTTATAACAATGAAGACACTGCAAGCTTATAGTGTGAGAAACCATGTTAGACTATAGAACTACATCCAGGTTAGTTTAAGGCAAGGTAGTATTACCATAAACAAACAGAGTTACAGTATTTGCAACATCCAAACATTGCAACACTTAACCTAGAACAGATACTGAACAGTTTTGACTATAACATGCTATGCTACTGGTAAATACACTACAGCTTTAGTCTGTTGGTCTTGAAACTACCACTACGCACAGTGCAACAAAAAATTTGCCTAGGGGGAGATGTTCCGCTCCAGAACGTGTTGATAAGGTGCTGCACTCTTTCTTGGCTGGTGTGTTTGACACAGAAGAACTAGCTGGTATACAGTTGTTCTCAAAAGTTTGCATACCCTTGGAGAATTAAATGTACCATTTTAAGGAAAACATGAGTGAACAGGCAAAACATTTTTTATTTCTTATGGGATTCATTTTCAACTGTAGGTTATAACAGAATGGCACAATCATAAAACAAAACATGGCAACAAAGAAAAAAAATTAAGCAACCCCTGTTCGAAAGTCTACATACTCTGAGTTCGTAATACTGCAGATTGCCCTCTTTAGCATCAATGACAGCGTGCAGTCTTTTGCAATAGTTGTCTATGAGGCCCCTAATTCTTGCAGCTGGTATAGCTACCCATCGTCTTGGCAAAATGCCTCCAGGTCATGCAAAGTCTTTGGTCATCTTTCATGAACCCCATGTTTGAGATCTACCCAGAGTGGCTCAATGATATTAAGGTCAGGATACTGTGATGGCCACTCCCGAACCTTTACCTTTTTCTGCTGTAACCACAGGAGGGTCAACTTGGCCTTGTGCTTGGGGTCATTGTCATGCTGGAAAGTCAAAGAGTCCCATGCACAGCCATCGTGCAGAAAAATGCAAATTGCCTGCCAGTATTTTCTTATAACATGCTGCATTCATCTTGCCATCAATTTTCACAAGATTCCCAATGCCTTTAGAGCTCCCGCCTCCCCCCAAACATCAGTGAGCCACCATAATGCTTTATAGTGGAGAGGGTATTCTTTTCATTATAGGCCTTGTTAACCCCTCTCCAAACATAGCGCTTTGGTTGTAACTATAAAGCTCTATTTTGGTCTTGTAACTTCAAATGACATTGTGCCAGAAGTTGTGAGATGTCAAGGTGTTGTCGAGCATATTGTAACCAAGTTTTTTTTTTGCGGCTTTGGCGCAGTAAAGGCTTCTTTCTGGCAACTCAACCATGCATCTCATTTTTGTTTAAGTTTTGTCATATTGTGATCCTTGAAACAACAACGCAGTATTTTTCCAGAGCAGCCTGTATTTCTCCTGAGGGTTTTTCTTTGCATCCCAAGCAATTCTTCTGGCAGGGCACTCACAGCACACACACACGACTCTCACAGCACCCTCACACACACACAGGAATTTCATAGCATCCTCACACTGACAGCACCCTCACACACACAGAACTCTCACAGCACCCGCACCCTCACACACACAGGACTTTCACAGCACCCTCACACACTGCACCATCACACAGCACACACACACACCGCACCCTCAGATACACACAGGACACTCACGCTCACATACAACCCCATTTACACTCACAGAACTTACACACACACACACACACATACATACAGCACCCTCAATCACACACACGGTGTCCTTCACACACACTATATCCCCTACACACACACACACACACCGCACCACCTACATTCCTGACATACAAACTCTGGATACCCTATGCACACACTACATTCCTTGTAAGCAAACAAACACTCTCTACAACCACTACACACACACTACAGCCCATATGCACACATAATACACCACACACACGAATGAAATCAACCTATTTACACAATAACACACCACAATCAGCTCACTCTACACACACGCAATCCCACAAGCAGGCTCCAAACACATGCACAATATGCTTTCCTAACTCTTTTGTCCTCTGGTATCCCACCTATGGAGACACTAGAGACAAGTTTTGCCTCACTTGGAGGCTTCCTCAGTTGCGGTGGTCTGGTTTCCAGTTGATCCTCTTTTTAAACCATTCATAATTGCCGCTTTCAGGTGTCCTGGATTTCGGCCTTCTGTGTTTCCGGTTCCGGTTTTGCTCCCCACTGTTGGAACACGCTGTTTCTTACCGTCTGGCGTACAACCTTGCATTCCACTGAAGGTATTTCCTCTTCACATATCTATGGCAATATCTCCTTCTCTTTGGAACGCATCCCTGTGTTCTAGCCGCTATACATCACATTTTTTTTTTTTCTAAATGGCCCTTAAAGTGCTCATTTCGTATGCAACTTTGGAGTATTTTGATTGAAGCCACAAGCAGGAATATTTCCAGCTAATTCACTATCAAAGAGGGAGTGGGATCCTAAAATTCCACTAAGCTGAGATCTTGAGCCAAAACCATACTGGCTCCTTACTTGTGAGTGTATCTATATATACTTATTCCTTAAAATATCAGGATACAAACGATATTGCACTAGTGTCTGCTTTTCTTGTGCTTATCACCATGTAGGATTTCATTCCGTAAGGATTCACTGTATACCATCCCAATTTCATGTAAGATACTCCGCCACTTATATATATTCATGTAATTACATTTGCTTGCACTGCGCAGAACAAATACAGGGCCTTTTTCCCATGCTATAGCTCTTTATTGAACCAACATGCACACTTTAAGAGGGGGCGTGCTTGTCATTAGTGAAAACAAAACACACCATCTCTGGCCCTGAACCCTTCTCAGGGGGCCGCTGTGATTGAAAAATGCCTGGGACAATTTTTTTCCCCAGACCGGCCCTGAAAACAGGTGTATCTGTAACCAAACGTTTTATGTCCTGCACCGCGTTGTCATGCTTAGGAAGCCAAACCATTGAAGTCTTCTCAATGGCCAAAAACCTCTGAGAGTTGCAGTAGGAATTTCGCTAGGTAGATAACAAATCCTATGAAGTGCTGCAGGCATTTCACAGTCGCCAGGTGTGGCATATCAAGTATGGCTCTGATTTTCTCAGGTTCAGCCTTCAAACCCTGCGAGGATAGTATGTGTCTGTGGAAGCGAACCTCTTTGACCTTGAATTACAGTCTTTTTAAGCCAAGTCTTAGCGTCACCTGCCTACAACAATTTATCAGTTCCAGCAGTTTGCCATCATCATCTGCTTCACCATCTGTATCCCCACAGCCAACCACATGTATGTCATCAGCTATTGGTTCAATTCCTCTAAATCCATAGTGTAAATAAATGTTGCTTACGTTGATACACCTGTGGTGCAACTGATACTCCAAAAGGCAATTTGAGCCATCTTTTCCTGCCCCAGGGAGTCCAAAAGGTTGTCATGGTGCTTTGTCTAATTTACACTGTAAAAAAGCATCACGTGCATCAACAAGCGTGAACAAACGTGCCTTAGGCAGTTTGTACAATACATCCTCCAAAGTAGGCATGATGTAGTGAGATCGGCTCAGTTCCTGATTCAAGAATTTAGGATGTATGCATATTCTTAGCTTATCAGGCTTCTTTACAATCACAATTACTTATCCAATCAGTTGGTTTGGTCACTGGTACTATATGTCTTTCAGTCTCATACTGGTTGAGCCTTAACTGCCAGTTTTATGGCCACTGTCACATTGCGGGGTGCACATTGGATTGTAATGTTTATGCAGTCACTCTGCTGTCTGTCCTGTTCCATAACTTTAATATGTCTGTCCGTTAGCTCTGCTGTACGGTGGTGGAATCTCGGTAAAAATAAATTTAGTAGGCAGAGATTACCACGTGGCATGTGTACGTGCATATACTGGTGTATCGGTCGGTTGGTTGCACGTGGCAAAGATACGATCAGTAGTGTACGGAGCATGTGCGAGAATACAGGATGTAGTATTCCCCTCCTCCATTGGGCTGGACAAGCCATGTGGTCAAACAGGAAGTTAGTTCTTGTTCGATTGATTGGGTAAGAGTATGTGTGGGTGGAGCTTATTATGGGAGGAGTTACATGCCTATATAAGGAGCCTACACTATTGTCCGGGGCTCAGATCTTGTTGTATTTTGGTGACATTAGTCCCTCTGAGTCCCGTTCGGTGAATCGAATAAAGAATCTCTTCCTTCCTGAAGAAACCTGTGTCCATCTCTCTGTGCTTGGCTTCCGTCAGTTTCTCCGGTATCAGTACGGCACATTTCAATGGCTGTGTTAATTCACGTTCTCTTAAGTGCGTGTGCTCGTAATAACTATAACAAGAGCAATTTTGTCCCTTACTAATTCATCACTCAGAGTACCATATTCACAAGTTGCAGTTTTTTTCTCTCAAGCATGTAACAGAGTTATCAAAATATTTATTTTATATATATATATATATAAAATTGTCCAATGCTTGCACTCCTGTAAGGATGTAGGTATAGCCCGGTGCTTGTCAGCAAATTATATAGAGATCGAAGGTAGGAAAAGCACTCCAAGGACTTCTTTCAATGTAGAAAATAAGTAAATTTTATTCGGCAACTGCCATAAGAACTCAACGTTTCAGTCCTGTGTCAGGACTTTCGTCAGGATAACAGTGCATTGTAATAGTGACAGAATATATAGCAAAGTTAAACAGTTCTAATCCAATTAAAATCAAAATACAGTACATACGATCCAGCTGAGACTTACCCCTCACCCTGTGTAACGAACTGCCTGGGCGCCAGAAAATCGCGGGCAAAATTGATTCCATTCCAAGTATTCTGCAGCTGTACGAATTGCTGCTGTGCTGACCACGCGTCGGCCGTTCCCATGGTTACCGGCTAGGCCTCGAATTAGCGTGCATTTGCATATTGTCATGGCAACCAGCCGATCGTAGTATGAACGGTTTGCAGGTCAGTTCCGTACACAGGATGTAGGGGATGGAGCATATGTATTATAAGAGGACCTAAAGTCACTAGCTTATGACCAAACATAGTATAGTTTAGGTATGTAACAACATTTGCATAGTGGTAAGGTAAATACGTCGTGTCCATACTGCTTAGTGGTATGGGTAAAGACATGCTAGGGGTCTTAGGTTAAATGCTAGTGAATGATACAGATTAGATCCTAGTGGGTGAGAAGACAATCTTAAGTAGCCACACTGGTGTTGATACGACTATACACACAAGAATTTACACAACTATATACATAAAGTCCATCGCAGGCCAAAACCGCCATAGTGTCCAGTCAAAGGAAAATACCCAAAGTATACTTCTCATTGAGGCCTTTGGGTTGGACTGTGTCCAGCGTCCGAATCCAGTGAAGTTCTCTTTGTAACAAAAGTTTTTTTCGGTCGCCGCCCCTAAGTGGTTGTGGGACATGGTCAATCGCCGTAAACTTCATGGAGGGCAGGGGATGGCTTTTTTCCAAAAAATGCTTGGCTACTGGTAGCTCAGAGCCCTTGTCCCTGTATGCGATGCGAATACTGGAACGATGATTGCGCATCCTCTCCCTGAGTGGAAGGTCCGTTTTGCCCACATAAGCCAGTCCACAAGGGCAGACCAATTTGTATACTACATGGTCGCTGGTACAGGTGAGTCTGTGTCTGATAGTGTATTTCCTGCCCGTGTGTGGATGGGCGAAGGTCTTGCACGGAATCATGTGACTGCAGGTAACGCATCCTAGGCATCTGTAGCATCCCAGGTTCGAGTGGGTAGTTGGTTTGTCATAGCAATGCGTGGGGTCCGTCTTGACCAGTAGATCCCTTAGGTTCTTACCCCTGCGGTAGCACATCATTGGTGGCTGTCGAAATTGGCTTGGTAAGCTGGTGTCATTTGTCATCATGCGCCAGTTGTGGTTGGTAGACTCCCTGATGCGGTCAGAGATGGTTGTGTACGTGATGGGGAATGTCAGTCTTCCCACCTTTGACTTCTGTGTTGGAACCACTTCCAGGCTTTTCTCCAGAGCTTGCTGCAATATGTTGGGGCTGTATCCTCGAGCCAAGAACTTATTCCACATTTCGTTTAGTTGATGCTGTCTGTTGGTTTCATTCGAGTTGTTCCTGATTACTCTCAGGAACTGGGACTGTGGGAGGGAATTCTTTAGGTGCCTTGGATGGTAGCTGTCCGCGTGCAGAATGGTGTTTCTGTCGGTTGGCTTACTGTACAAAGTGTATGCTATTTTCCTGTGTTCTATGTACAATCGTATATCGAGGAAGTCAATCGTTTGTTCATTTGTCGTCATGGTAATGCGGACCGGTGTGTCGGTACTGTTGATGTATTCCAGCAGTTGTTCAGGTGTAGGTCCTCCTTTTTTCCAAATCATTATGATATCGTCTATAAAACGTTTATAGAACAAGATATTATCTTGGAATGGGGTGATTATATGTTCCTGCTCGAAAATGTACATATAGCCGTTGGCGTACATAGGCGCCATGGCCGCTCCCATTGACGTTCCAGCTCTTTGTTGATACCACGTTTGTTCAAATCTGAAGTAATTCTGGTTTAACACCAGGTGTAGTAGCTCCAAGGTGTACTCTATTGGGGGTCCAATGTACAAAGATGATGCTGTTAGTATTTGTCTCATTGCGTCAATGCCCTTGTCATGTGGGATGACAGTATATAAACTCCTGACATCGCAGGTGATGAACGTTGTCCCTTCTTCTAAGTTATCCAGTAGTCGCAACTCTGTTAATAGGCTTGGTGTATCCTTGATACACGTTCTCAATTCCTCAATCGGTTTCTTGAACAGAAAGTCAAGCCACTTGGCTATGGGTTCTAAGATCCCCCCGATTGCTGAGACTATGGGTCTTCCTGGAGGCAGAGTTGGATGTTTATGGATTTTGGGCAATGTGTACATTACAGGTGTCCTGGGTTTCGTTTGTAGTAGGTATCTATACAGATCCTCCGAAATGTAGGTCGCATCTAGTCCTTGCTGTAGGGTCTGTTGAACCTTCTGCATAATTGCCTGTGTGGGGTCAGCCTCGAGTTTGGAGTAAGTGCTGGTGTCCTGAAGCTGGTTCAGAATTTCTTGTCTGTAATCACTGTAATTCAACAAGACAATCCCTCCTCCTTTATCTGCTGGGCGAATTATTAGATTTGGATCTCTGGCCAGTGAGGTGATGATATGCCGTTCCTCCTTGGTGATGTTTGATCTAGGTTTCTTGGGCTTAGTAAGGTGGTCTTGTGTCTCCTGGTTTAGTGACCTCAGGAATGTTTTTATGGTCGGTTGGTTAGGCAGTGGGTCCCACACACTTTTAGGTTTGAATAAGTTTGTTTGTGTATGCTCAGTACCACTTGCTTTGAAGAAATCCTTCAATCTTAGTGTCCTTCCAAATTTATAGTTCTCAATTTCTTGGGTCAGTGGAATTGGGTAGTTTGTGGGTACGAATGAGAGCCCCTTCATTAGCAGACGGTTCTCTGTGTGACTCAACTTTCGTGTTGACAGATTAAAGATCGGGATCATCTCCGTCTCGGTGGTTTGCCTTTCAGACCGGTAAACGCCACCCTTCTGTCCTCTTCTTGTGATGTAGCGTCTGGCTCTAGGTCTTGTCTGGAGCGTTGTCGTGTTGTGGTTCCTATCGCTGTCGTACCTCTCTCTAAAAAAAGGTTTGTATTTTGAGTAGATTCTGGTCTTTGTTGAGTGTCAGAATCGGAGGTAGACTCGCCCGACGTTTTGTCTATCGTGAATTGTCGTGGTCTTCTTATTGGTCGTCTGTTTCTGTTGAAACGAGGGGCTTCATTCTGGCCGCTTAGCCACCGGTATACCCTATGTTCAGTATAGTCATTTTTCACCTTTTCTTGCTTCTCTCGTTTGAATCTGATTAGATCCGTTTTATATTCTTTGACATTCTGTTCCAGTCTGAGGAGGGTCGGAGCCGCTTCAGTGGATGTCAGCAGAATCACCTCTTTTGCCTCTAGTTGTGTGATTCTTTGTCTAATCTTAATGAGATCTTCTTTCACATCCTCTATGATGATGAGGATCAGGTCCAACGAGCATTTATTTAACACCGATATCCATTTTTTACAGACCTTTGGCTTGGCTCGTCCAATTGTGGGGATGTTCTTAATTCTGAACCCTCTTGGTATTTGTAGCCTTCTGTGGTAGTCTGACAAAAACAGTCCATGCAAGTCTAGATCTGTCTCTTTCTTTTTCAGACGTATAAGGTCCAGGTAAATCTCTTTAAGTGTGGTCGTTTGTGGTAAGTCTGTTGTTAGGGAATCCCATCTGATACGATCGGCATCCTCCTCTGTATATTGGAAGATTTCCGCTTGTTCCAATAGGCCTCCTGCTTGTGAGAAAAACTCTTCCATGTGAACTCTCAGAGTGTTCGTTATGTACTGCAGATAGTTTCTGTATGTGTCCAGAAATGGTGGCTGCTACTGTCTATGTCAACTCTGTGCGTTGTGCAGGTGACTTTAGGAACAGTAGTGCACTGCTAAAAGTAATGGGTGGTTGCCCACTTGGATCATAGGAATTCTCCGTGTCCAGTAGTAATCCTCATATATATATATATATTTTTTTTTTTTAAGCAGACTTGAAGTAAGCTTCCAATGCATTTAAAATGTTTGCCACATTCTCTTTCTGCTCTGCTGGCTTTGAGCTTCAGATTGTACTTATAAACATGTCTGCATTTACTACACATGACTCTTCTCAGAGTTGCTGCCTGCACTGCTGCATATTTCTCATTCAACCCTATAGCCAGGGAATACTTTTAAAATTCAGCTCTGCAAGTTTTCAAATTGCTGCTGCGATCCCCAATGATTTTCATCCCCTCTGTAAGCCTCTGAGCTCTCATATGTTAAAAAAAAATTCACAAAGAATAGTCTAAGCCAGTGGTAGTCAACCTTTTTCTACCTACCGCCCTCTAATGCAGTGTTTCCCAACCCAGTCCTCAAGGCACACCTACCAGTCCAGGATTTAGGGATTACATAGCAGTGGCTAAGGTGTTTTTAGAAAAAAAAAAAAAGAAAAAACACCTTAGACACAACTGGGTCACCCCTAAATCCTGGACTGGTAGGTGTGCCTTGAGGACTGGGTTGGGAAACACTGCGTCTAATGCATCTTTCTTCATGGAAAAATGTCCTTACCGCCCACCAGTTTTCGCGCAAGTGCAGAATATTTTTTAGAAAGGAGGGTGTTTTGAAAAAAAATAAATGTACGTACATGTATCTTTTTATTTCTACTTAATGCATGTTTATAATGTTTTTAACTTTATGAAGTTTAATGAAAAAACAATAAAGTAAATTGAAATTACCTTTACCAGTGATTATTAATGAGATCCTTGAGGCTGATGCTGCGAGACTAAATATTTGATATTTGGTTTGATTTTCTTAAGGAACAAACGAAGGTCTCCTCTTTCGGTGATATTCAGACAACTTCTCTGTTTGCGCAGAATATGATTTCTCATCTGTGCATCAGTTCTCCTCCTCTCCCTCCTCAATTCCCCTCCCCACCTCAATTCCCCTCCTGACTTTCCCTGGGGTCCAGTGGTGGCTCAGGTGGATGGGAGTTAGAGTTCCCACTCTGAGTCCCTCTGCTTCCTCCCGCGCGGTCTGTGTGTTAGCTGGGAGGAGTGACGTGCAGTCACTTCCTCCCAGCTCTGTGATGTAATCACAGGGGGCCCGGTCGCGCTGTTAAAGTGCCCAGCGCTGACCAGGCCCCCTTACAATCCACATCCATCGGGTAGCCCTGACAGCATGGGCCACCCGATGGACCCCTTGGACGGCGGCCCCGGCAGTTTCCCGCATGGGCCGGTGCCGCAAATCGTGATGGCGGTACCCGGTCACAGGGGTACCGCCGGCTCCCACCCGCCTGTCCAGTCTCTCCAAATGAGGAAATCCCTACCTCCCACCTGGAATCCTGAAACGCCCACTAGTGGGCGGTAGGGACTAGGTTGACGACCCATGGTCTAAGCAGTAATACACAAACCTGTGTTGTGTCTCTAAGCTGTTGTTCTCCAGACAAGAGTCTCAGAACTAATTCATGCTTATGACATGTTTCAGTTATAACAATGAAGACACTGCAAGCTTAGTGTGAGGAACAATGTCAGGCTATAGAACCATATCCAGGTCAGAGGTAAAAACGGGAAATATACGGCAATGCAGTAATACCATAAGCAGAGTTACAGTATTTGCATAGTACCTTCAAACAGTAGTTGTTCTGTCTCTAGGACAGATAGCTAAACTTTCCTGCTCCATTACCTTCAGATACCATATTTCTTTGATCTCAAATTTCTTAGAACAAGCCAGGTGAAACTACAAATGGTAGAAATAAACATCAATCAGTACAGTATTGCATACAACAATGAAACAATGATCAATAATACAGGATAGGATAACAAGAACTCACTTTTTAAGCTCTCTCAGGGGTAGTGGCTAGAGATGAGAAGTACATGACTTGCTGCTTACTGTATCTTCCCAAAATGGAGGCTGATACACTTCCTGAACAAGTTCTGCCCATAATGCTGCTTTCTAACAACTTTATTTAAACATTGTATTCTAAACAACAAGACACTAATATACTGAATAAAGTCTGGAGGACAGAACAGTAGTTCCTTATTCAGAGTTGGCCAAGAATAACAGTAAACAAATATCCAGTGAAATGAGATCGGTCAGAGGAGAATAGCTAAAATGGTCTAAAATGACAGTCCACAGACGCTTGAATAACTGCTCGTTACAACAATGCTATGCAAATAGTAATTTCTGAATGCACAATACATGAACTATGAAATGAATGTGTTATAGCAGCATAGGTGCTATAACTTGGTTCAATCTCTGTATCGGAGTAGTAGTATTATCCACGGTATCACCGCTGGTAGACAGGATAAAGCAGGTAAAATGTAGGTCAAATGCAGTTAGCGTAATTACAATCCTTTTCTCCCAAGAACTAGACAACACATAGCTTGGAGGTCAACTGAGTTTTTAATCCACAGGGACAGTATTTATACAGTTCCCCATGCAAGGGGTTTACAAACTGGTATTACAGGGGTTTTAATCAAGGGGACTGTGTGGGAAACTGACCATGCAAGGTTATTTCCCAGCATGCCCTGTTGTACTAGAGAGATAATTCCCCAGTAATGTATTGTTAAGTGGATTATCTCCCAGTACCGCAAAATACTGTTTTTATACAAAAATGCATAACAGACATAATATACATGGCATTTAGCCGAATGACCCCTTCACATATCGCTGGGATCTGAGCGCACCTTTTGGTGAAATAGTGCTCAGATCCCTGCACAAATAAACGAATGCCCTTCAAATTACAGTCATATATGAACGGGTATGAAACTTCACGAACAGACGGTGTATGTTAAACTACCGAACTGATTATTATCCCGAATGACCTGGAAGTCCAGCGGGGTCTGTGCCGGCGAGTAGCCGATTTTAGTTCCAGGCACTCGACGGCAAAACCCTGCTGAGCTTTCATTAACAAAGATGGCCGCCGCGTGTTCGGTACACGAACGGCAGCCACCCGCATCACACCTTAATTGGCCGCTGCTACAATGTTGCTAGTGCTAATGGGAGACACACGACCTTCTGGGGTGGTCTCCCATTCGGTCCTTTGTTCATTTCACGAACAGTGTTGGAATTCACTGTTCGTGAAACTTTAAACGGAAAGCTAGCGGCATTCGTGTGCTGCAAGCACACAAATGCAGATGCTAAACCGGATGAAATCTTTACATACAGATATTCTTTAAGGGGCTGGTTTTGCCACAGATAGGAATAGCAATGGAAGTAATAGAAGTAATGGAAGTAATAGCAAAGACATTCTGTAAGTGGCTAGGTTTTCCACAATGCTCCCCCAGAACCAAGCCGGCATACACAGTCTGATCCCAACGGATCGGCTTGGGGATGTCCGGAGGAGTTCTCACAGATCACTTTTCATAGTTACATAGCTGAAAAGAGACTTGCGTCCATCAAGTTCAGCCTTCCTCACATATGTTTTTGCTGTTGATCCAAAAGAAGGCAAAAAAACTAGTCTGAAGCGCTTCCAATTTTGCCACAAACTAGGAAACAATTCCTTCTTGACCCCAAAATAGCAGTCAGATGTCTCCTTGGATCAAGCCACTATTACCCAACTAATTAGAAATTATATCCCTGTATGTTATGTTTTTGGAAGTATTTATCCAATTGCAGTTTAAATATCTGTAATGACTGACAAAACCACCTCTTCAGGCAGAGAATTCCATATCCTTATTGCTCTTACTGTAAAAAAAACCTTTTCTTTGCCTTAGATGAAATCTCCTTTCTTCCAGCCTAAATGTGTGACTTTGTGTCCTATGTATAGCCCTGTTTATGAATATTTGTATAATGTTATCATATCCCCTCTCAGGCGCCGTTTTTCCAAACTAAACAGATTTAATTATTTTAAACTTTCTTCATAACTAAAATTCTCCATTCCTTTATAAATTTTGTAGCTCGTCTCTGGACTTTTTCTAGTGCCATAATATCTTTCTTTAGAACAGGCACCCAAAATTGCACAGCATATTCAAGGTGTGGTCTTACCAGCGATTTATAAAGAGGCAAAATTATATTTTCATCCCGAGAATTTATGCCCCCATTTATACATGACAAAACCTTACTGGCCTTAGCAACTGCAGATTGACATTGCATATTGCTGCCTAATTTGTTGTCCATAACAATTCCCAAATCCTTCCCGTGTGTGGTTATCCCTAGTTCACTACCATTTAGGGTGTAAATTGCTTGTGCATTCTTAACCCCGAAGTGCATAACTCTGCATTTCTCCACGTTAAGTTTCATCTGCCATTTTAGTGCCCAGTCCCCCAATCTATCCAAATCCCTCTGCAGCAAAGCAATATCCTGCTCACATTTTATTACTTTACAAAGTTTTGTGTCATCTGCAAACACTGATACATGGCTTTCAATTCCTATTTCAAGATAATTTATAAATATGTTAAATAGAAGTGGTCCCAAAACAGAACCCTGAGGGACAACACTAACCACTTCTGTCCAACCTGAAAATTTACCATTAATGACAACTCGTTATACTCTATCCTTAAGCCATTGTTCTACCCAAGAACAAGAATATTCATCTAGACCAATTTCTTTTAGTTTGAAGACTTACCTATTGTGAGGAACCGTATCAAATGCCTTCGCAAAATCCAAGTAGATCACATCCACTGCAACACCCTGATCTATACTTCTACTTACTTCTTCGTAGAATGCAATTAGGTTAGTTTGACATGACCTATGTTTCATAAAACCATGCTGATTATTGCTAATAACAAAGTTCTTCCCAATGAATTGCTGAATATTATCCCTTAATAGCCGTTCAAATAATTTCCCAGTCACAGAAGTTAAGCTCACAGGTCTATAATTTCCAGGCAAGGATTTTGAACCATTTTTAAATATAGGAACAACATCTGCCTTCTTCCAATCCTCCGGTACAATACTTGAAACAAAAAAATCTTGAAAAATTAAATACAGAGGTTCACTTATTTCCCCACTTAGCTCCTTAAGTACTCGTGGGTGAATACCGTCAGGCCCCGGAGCTTTATTTACATTAATTTTCTTTAATAGCTGTAGCACCTTGTCTCGAGTTATCCAATCACAAGTTATTTGCAAGTTTTTTGCAGCAATCATATGCATCTCTCTTGCCATAGGATCTTCATTAATATATACTGAAGGAAAATAGTTATTTCAAAGTTATGCTTTTTCCTGGTCTTCATTAGCTAACAAACCCAACTCTGTTTCCAGTGTACCTACACTTTAATTTTTTGTTTTTTTAGAATTGATGTACTTGAAAAAAAATTTGGGGTTGGTTATGCATTCTTTGGCTATCAATTTCTCATTTTCTAGTTTAGCCACTTTAATTGCCGTTTTGCAAGCATTATTGGCTCCCTTATATCTTAAATAGGATGCCTCTGATTTGTCTGATTTAAATTTTATCAAGTTCAGTTTGTCTGGATAACCCGTCGGCGTTGCCATTTTTCTTCCCAGGGCGGTAGTGGATGGTAAAGTCAAAAGGCTGCAGCGCCAAACACCAGCGCAGCAGCCTGGCATTGTCTCCTGACACCCGGTTCAGCCACACCAACGGGTTGTGATCTGCGAGTAGCGAGAATGGTTGTCCGTACAAATTGGGCTGCAGCTTCTTGAGGGCCCACACCACGGCCAGGCATTCCTTTTCGATGGCAGCGTAGCTTACATCCCGGGTTAAAAGTTTTCTGCTTAAGTAAGCCACTGGATGCTCGCCATCTGCTCCGACTTGGCTCAGTACTGCCCCCAATCCAAACATAGAAGCATCTGTATGGACAAGAAAACGTTTAGTTGGATCAGGAGCAGCAAGTACCGGTGCGTTACTGTGAAGAAAATGGACTTTATTTCGACATTTTCTTCTGTATTCGTGTGTTTTCTTCATTTGCTTTATAAATATTGGTTATTAGTTCGGTAGTTTGAAACTACCGAACACCGACCACCCTCCTGGCTTGTTAAGTTCAAAAGTACCATCGATTAAGTGTTCCCTGGGTCGCCGCTGTTCGTATAGCCAAACGCCATGTGGAAAAGAAAACGGCGGCCATCTTGTTCGCACGAGGGGAGTCAGCGGGACTTGGTCGTCGACTGTCTGGAACTAAAATCGGACACTCGACCTCACGAACCACCGCTGAAAACTACCGAACACCAGCTTCTCCCACTTACTGAACAGCCAGAAGAGCGGCATTCGGTAGTTATGTTCGTGCAGACAAGGGGAACAATCGCTGCTATGAGCCAGGAGGATCTATTCGGTATTTTGCTCGCTTTTCACCTTTTTCCCAATTGACCGACCGCACACGCTGAATTCGTGGAACTGTTTTGGGCAGGAGCCTCGTGTGTGGTCGTTAAAACATGACTTCCACACAAGAACCCCTGAACTGATCTGGGTGAAATTTGGATAGGTTTGTCCCCCAGATCGGGGCTATCAGGGGATATGTATTTTGTGGGGTACCTTGTGGGGAAAGGGGTGTTCTAACTTTTGGGGAAAATGTGTGCCCTTTGCCTGGAGATAATTGATGTATTCTTTAACTTATCTCAATATCTCCCAGGCAGAGGGAAGGCGTGTATTAGTGAAATACTGTATAATGATTGGTTAATGTATTTGTTAGCTGTGGGAGGTCCTCTTGCAGGAGGATTTCTCATAAAAGCCAGCCTGTTTTCAATAAAGTTCAGTTCTGTTACACCCTTCATGAAGTCTGGGCTCATGTTTGGGGAATGTTCTATTTGCTGGGAAGAAACGTCTTGGAAGCTGTATTCATCTCTACTATTCCTCTACTCCCTGCTGTAGCTATAATCACTTAGGCTCAGCTGTTGGGAATGGAATAGAAGACCGCAGTACCATAACCACTGCAGGTCTTAACAGTTACCAAGAGCAGTTTTTAGTTGCTGGAATGCCCGTTCACACTCTGGGGCACATACTACTTACGGGGGGTTGGCCATTGGCTACGGCTTCTATCTTGGTGGGTTCTGGCTTTTGCTGGCCGCTTAATACCCGGTGCCCTAAATACTGAACTTCAGCCATCCCTATATGGCACTTACTGGGTTTAAGGGTTATCCCTGCCTCCCTAATGCGATCTAGTACGGCTCCTATATGGGTCAGGTGTTCGGTCAAGGAATGGCTGAAGATTGCTATGTCGTCTAAGTAGGCGCAAGCGTACTCCTGGAACCCATCAAGTAGCCGATCCACCATCCTTGAAAGGTAGCCGGAGCGTTTTTCATCCCGAATGGCATGACCTTAAACTGGTACAGGCCAAACGGGGTGACAAACGCCGACTTGGGGATGGTGTCCTCGGCTAAAGGAATTTGCCAGTACCCCTTACAAAGGTCTATCGTGGTGAGGTACTGACCACTGGCCATTTTGTCTAGGAGCTCGTCTATCCGGGGCATAGGGTAGGTATCAGATACTGTCTTATCATTGAGCCTTCGATAGTCTACGCAGAAGCGGGTAGTTCCATCCCGCTTAGGCACCAGAACTACTGGGCACCAGAACCCATGGGCTATCTGAATGTTCTATAACCCCCAATTGTAACATTTTCTCGATCTCCTTACGCATATTCTCTTTAACATACTCGGGGTTGCGGGTTTCTACACAGTGGGTGGCTAATGGGATATACCCAGGGAGGTTGGAAAAGGTGGCCCCTTTTCCCCTAATTAAGCTTTGGGCCTGGGCTCGCTCTTGGGGACTCAACCACTCCCCTAGCTGTACTGCTTTCAGATCCTCTTTTTGGCCTTCTTTCTCTAGGAGGTCTGGGAGGGGCAAATTATCAAAATCCTCTGCGGCAGAGGCACAAATTGTGGTCACCTCCTCTGTGCGCTCGAGGTAAGGCTCCAGCATGTTCACATGGAGCATGCATCTGCCCCCTGCTCCAGCGCACGGGCCAATTTATAGGTGGTATCGCAGATTTGCTCTACCACCTTGAATGGGCCCTGCCAGGAGGCCTGCAGCTTGTCATTAGGGACAGGTCGTAGGATTAGCACCTTCTGCCCGACCTGAAAGTTGTGGTCCCTGGCCCCCCTATTATACCATCTGCGCGGTCATTGCTGGGCCAATTGGAGGTTGGTATGTATGTGTAGCAGAGAGGTAGTCCACAGTATCTCCGCTGGGTAACGGGAACAGCATAAAATAATCCAGGCAAATAAATACAGCATACAATAATCCCGGTAGCGTTATAAGAAGAATCCTTCCTTCCCAAGAACTAGACGACACATAGGCTGGGAGTCAACTGAGCTTTTAATCACAGATCACAGTATTTATGGGATTCCCCATGCAAGGGGTTTCCCTACTGACATTACAGGGGTTGTACAGTAGGGGACTACATGGGGAACTTAACAACCTGGACATTTCTCCCATCATGCACTGCTGTACGAGAGGGATACTCCCACTAGAATATACAGTTAAGTGGATTATCCCTCCGTGCAGCAGAACTGATATTTCACATGAAAATGCATAACTTTTACATTATTCATTATATTTAAATGAACAAACGTTCGGTAGATAGCTGGGGTCTGAGCGCACATTTCGTGAAAGTACCGCTCAGATCCCAGCACAACTAAACGAACGCCGCACGAAACACACATTATTTTTAAGTTACATTCAAACTACCGATTGACCTTAGGGAAGCAAACCACCGAAGGACCGGGGCTCCCGAACAGCTTGGAAGTCCAGCGGTATTCGTGCCGTCAAGTAGCCGATTTTAGTTCCAGGCGCTCAACGACCAAATACCGCTGGGTTAACAAAGGATCCAAGATGGCCGACCGCCGCATGGTCGGTAGTCAAACTGCGGCCACCCTGAATCTCGCTAATTGCCGATGGAAACAATGTTTCAATATTTAATAGGAGCCACACGACCTCCTGTGGGTGGTCTCCCATTCGGTAGTTTGTTCGTTTCACGAACAGTGATGAAATTCACTGTTCGTAAAACTACTGTATTAATGCTGGTGATTTTCCTGCCACCAGCTTACGAATGTTCTTGTTCGCATGAAATACATATACATGAACACCCTTGGCTCTAACAACCTTAAAGCTACAGAAACACATTTATGCAAATACAGTCTTAGGTGGCTAGTTTTGCCACAGTGTGGTCTGGGTCAAAGCCTCCAAGCATTCCCAGAACTCCAGCACAGTGTACAATAGAGGTACCATTAGTTGTCACTCCCCCCCCCCCCCCCCCAGTGCTCTCTGATTGAATCTAGTAGGCCCCTCACCCTCCTTCCGAACAATAATTAAAAGGGAGAGAACCCAGTGGATTCTTGGGGAACTTCCCTATAGGCGAACAGCAAGTGGGGTAAAAACCTCTCCCAGTCCTTCTGAGGGTCTATGAACGTCCGGATCATCTGCTTAAGTGTTCCGTTAAACTGTTCACTGAGACCGTGGGACTGAGGGTGGTAAGGTGAGTTAAGGATAGATTTTACCCCACAGACCTTCCAGATCTGGTGGGTGACCTCTGCAGTGAATTGGGTACCCCTATCCGAAATAATCTCCCGTGGAAATCCCATGCGGGAGAAAATTTGCATAAGGGCATCCGCTACAGTCTCTGCATGTACATTCGTTAGAGCCACCGCCTCGGGGTATCTGGTGGCGTAGTCCACTACGATCAAGATGTACTTCTTGCCGGAAGGACTGGGCTTTTTCAGGGGTCCAATTATGTCTAACGTTACTCTACTAAAGGGCTCTTCTATTATGGGTAGGGAATGGAGTTTGGCTTTATAGCAGTCTCCCCTCTTCCCTACCCTCTGGTAGGTATCACAGGTGTTACAGTATTGCCTAATATCCTTGGAGATACCTGGCCAGAAGAAGTTCTGCATCAGCCAATGTTTAGTTCGGCTGATCCCTAAATGATCAGATAAGGGTATGTCGTGCGCTATGCGCAGTAATTCCTGTCTATACTTTTGAGGCACAATTAATTGCTTTATGGGTATGGGAATAGACCCGGCTACTACCTTCTCTGCATACTGTAATAATAACCCTTTATCCCAAGCATATCTCTCTCCTTCTAAGCCTGCCTGGTTCTTGTCTATTCGGTCTTTGTAAACCTGCATGGAAGGGTCTATAGCGACCTCGCTACCAAATTCTAGGGGGACATCCCAGGGAAGGGCAGTGTGGTTATGGGGTTCATGGCTTACCTGAGCCTCAGAGTCACTGGATGGGGCCGTGGTGCGGGCCTGCTGTATGGTGATGACTGGGTAGGCCTCCTGTACGATGGTTCACGGAACAAAAGCGGAGGTGAGCCCCCCCAAGTCATTTCCCAAAAGAACATCTGCGGGCAAGTCTTGCATCATCCCCACCTCCACGTTCCCTGACCCCACTCTCCAATTTAAATGTAT
Organism: Pelobates fuscus; assembly: GCF_036172605.1. Taxonomy (NCBI): domain Eukaryota; kingdom Metazoa; phylum Chordata; class Amphibia; order Anura; family Pelobatidae; genus Pelobates; species Pelobates fuscus. The sequence goes on from NC_086328.1 coordinate 31,691,097, forward strand.
CTTGGCAGTGGGAACCTTGAAGATCGCTCCCCCTGCACCCGTACGGCTAGCAAAATTCCCCGTAAGCTGGTCCTTTGGGTGGTTTCAGACCAAGGTGATGGTGGCCCTGGAATCTTTCAGTCCCTCCATACATTTCCCTTCCACGTGGACGACTTGGTGGTGGCTTTGGCGGTTATCGGACGCCGCTTGGACAGGGTTAACTTCATGGAGAGTGCCTAGAGGTTCCTCCACCTGGGTGGCTGTGGAGGGCTGGATAAATGATCCATTCTGATAGCAGTGTACCGCAGCCCGAGTGCCAGGAGGTTGCCATGGGAGTCCTTTTCTTGTTTTTTCAGGTCCCGGGAATTGGAGTCGGTATGCCTTGGGGGTAATGGCATACCAGACTAGCATGGCCTGCTTTACCTTCTGGTAGTCTCTGCTGTCCTCATCAGGCACTGCCCGGTAGGCTTCTGCTGCGCGGCCAGTTAATCTACCGGCCAGCAGTGGTACCTGGTCTTGGAGCCCGATATCATGCAGCTGGCACAGTCTTTCAAAGTCCTGCAAATATCCATCAATATCGCCCTCTGTGTCCGTGAAATTTTTAAAGGCTTGGTAGGGAATTTTTGGTTTTCCCTGTATAATGCTGGGTGGAGCTGGTGACCCCTCTGTGGATTGATGGTTTGGTTGGAACCGTTTGTCCATGATGTATTCTTGCACATCTGCCATGATCCTGTCAAAAGTCTCTTGGGGTGGTGTGGTTGGGTACAGTGCCATCCAGCTCCTGAACTCTTTCTGAACTTCTGTTTGCTTTTCCTCCATTGGAGGTGCTGCAGCAGTCGCTGCTCTGTCTCCTTCCATGAGCTCAGCAATAAGGGTATAGCCTTTATCTTGTTGCTGGCTATTGTTCCCCTTGCCTCTAGTAATTCCTTCAGTGTACTCCATTTCCAAAGTGCATAATTCGTTTCCATTCACCAGCTGTTCGTGTGATTCCACTTATTCTCGAACTGCGGTTTCATCAGAATGGTTGTTTCACGAATTGCTGTTTCTTTTCCTCTGCTCGCATCAATCCCTCCCGAACACTGCTTTGCTGTGTGGTTTGAATCCCGTCGCTTTCCACCAATTGTAGCGGAGTAGTAGTATTATCCACGGTATCTCCACTGGTAGACAGGATGAAGCAGGTAAAATGTAGGTAAAATGCAGGTAGCGTAATTACAATCCTTTTCTCTCAAGAACTAGACGACACATAGCTTGGAGGTCAACTGAGCTTTTAATCCACAGGGACAGTATTTATACAGTTCCCCATGCAAGGGGTTTACAAACTGGTATTACAGGGGTTTTAATCAAGGGGACTGTGTGGGAAACTGACCATGCAAGGTTATTTCCCAGCATGCCCTGTTGTACTAGAGAGATAATTCCCCAGGAATTTATTGTTAAGTTGATTATCTCCCAGTACAGCAAAATACTGTTTTTATACAAAAATGCATAACAGACATAATATACATGGCATTTAGCCGAATGACCCCTTCACATATTGCTGGCATCTGAGGGCACCTTTTGGTGAAATAGCGCTCAGATCCCTGCACAAATAAACGAATGCCCTTCAAATTACAGTCATATATGAACGGGTATGAAACTTCACCAACAGACTGTGTATGTTAAACTACCGAACGGATTATTATCCCGAATGGCCTGGAAGTCCAGCGGGGTATGTGCCGGCGAGTAGCCGATTTTCGTTTCAGGCACTCGACGGCAGAACCCCGATGAGCTTTCATGAAAAAAGATGGCCGCCGCCACGTGTTCGGTACACGAACGGTGGCCACCCGCATCACACCTTAATTGGCCACTGCTACAATGTTGCTAGTGCTAATGGGAGACACACGACCTTCTGGGGTGGTCTCCCATTCGGTCCTTTGCTTGTTTCACGAACAGTGTTGGAATTCACGGTTCGTGAAACTTTAAACTGAACGCTAGCGGCATTCGTGTGCTGCAAGCACATGAATGCAGATGCTAAACTGGATGAAATCTTTACATACAGATATTCTTTAAGGGGCTTGTTTTGCCACAGATAGGAATAGCAATGGAAGTAATAGCAAGATATATACAAAGACATTCTGTAAGTGGCTAGGTTTGCCACAATCTCATTTCAATTTATCAACCCGGTTTGTGCTCAATATAAATCCATGCAGTATAAGGCTCCAATTGGCCCAACATAGCATATACTGAACACACATTATGCCTGGCCCCATTAGTCTCTATCTATATCCATATACAGTGGGGGGGGAGGGGAGTATTTAATCCCCTGCTGATTTTGAAGGTTACATCAAGATTCATCGAGATCAAGATGTGTGAAAACCTGGTGGCCAACTACAAGAAACGTCTGAACTCTGATTGCCAAAAAGGGTTTCGACATTAAGTACTAGGTCGCAGGGGTCAAATACTTATTTCACTCATTGACATACAAATCAATTTATAACTTCTTTGACATGAGTTTTTCTGAATTTTTTTTTTGTTATTCTGACTCTCACTGTTAAAACACACCTACCATTAAAATTATTTTTTTCCCCTCACTGTACACACACACACACAAAATGCTAAATTTTTATTCCAACCATCATTTCATTTTATATTTTAATACACTGGTATCTTATCTGTGAACTATGAGTGGGATTGGTTGCTATGGGGACAGAGTACTATACATAACAAGGCCAAAATGTAACTAAATTTAGACAATAAAATATGAAATAATATTGTGAGACTGTGTGTTATTTCTAAATAAACTGCAATGTTTTATATTGCAGGGTTTAATGGACAGGGACACTGCACCCAGATCACTTCATTGAGATGAAGTGGTCTGGGTGACTAAGACTATTGTGTCCTTTTAACTTATTCAAAGGTCCCTCTAAGCACCACAACCATGTTTATCTTGCTAAATACTTTATCCTTTCTTTTTAAAAATGTTTAATTCCAAAGATAAATGTGTATATGGTCGCCTCCTTGGATTGTCAATCAGCCAGCTTGAATAATCACTTCCTAGCTGGCAATATTCGTGTTGTGCAACTTATTCACAGCATGCTACACCACACACCTCACACGGGCTGCCCATGACTGACTGACTTACAAACACAATGTCATAGTTACTGTTGAATGGATATGCAGTGGTTTAACTCTGGAAAGGCTTTCATATGTGCTCTGGGTAATTTGTGTCATATTCCATTGAGTTCAAGAAGTTTCCTGCTGGACAATTCATGTCATGTTTAGTGAGCTTCTGACTGAGGCCAGTAGAAGTTAAAAAATTCATCTGATGGAATGGGAGAGAGTGTGGCATCCACTTGCTAAACAGCTTATAAATAAACTGATCAGCCACAACATTAAAAATCCGCCTAATATTGTGTTGATCCTCCTCGAAATGCCAAAACAGCTGTGATGCATCTAGGCATGAACTCCTCTAGACCTCTGAAAATGTCCTGTGGTATCTAACGCTAAGACATTAGGAGCAGATCATTTAAGTCCTACAAGTTGCAAGGTTGGGCCTCCATGGATTGTATTTGTTGTTTCAGCACACCCACGGATGCTCAATAAAGTTCCTGAACAATTTGTGCAGTGTGGCAGAGTGAATTATCCAGCTGAAAAAGGTCACTGTCATCAGGGAACACCATTGCCATGAAGGGGTCTACGTGGTCTGCAACAAGCTCAAGGTGGGTGGTACGTGTTAAAGTAACATCAACAAGAATGCCAGGAACCAAGGTTTCCAAGCAGAATATTGCACAGAGCATAACACTGCATCCACCGGCCTGCTTTCTTCCCATAGTGCATCCTGCTACCATCTCTTCCTCAGGCAAATGACACACATGCACCTGGCCATCCACCTGATTTATCAGACCAGGCGAACTTCTTCCATTGCTCCATGATCCAGTTCAGACGCTTACGTCCTTAATGAAGGAGCTTTTGGCACTCTAACCGGTCTGGGGCTACGCAGCAAACTTCATTGCACTGTGTGTTCTTACACTTTTCTATCATTGCCAGCATTATGTTTTTAAGCAATTTGAGCTAGAATAGACCCTGACATCAGTTCACCAGTTGTCCTTCCTTGCATTACTTTTGGTAGGTACTAACCACTGCAATATCCCAAAAGTCTTGCCATTTTTAAGATGCTCTGACCTAGTCATTTAGCCATCACTATTTGGTCATTGTCAAAGTCACTCAGATCTTTTTTTCCAGACATTTTTTCCAGCTTGACAATGTTTCCTGCTTCCAACACATGAAATTCAAGTATGATCTGTTTACTTGCTGCCTGATATATTCCACCCCTTAACAGGTGTCATTGTAATGATATAATCAATATTATTCACTTCACCGGTCAGTGGTTAATGATGTGGCTGATCAGTGTATAACTCCAATGAACATTATCCAATTGTTAGCTGAGCCTGATAAGAATCAATAGTGCTTAATAGGGTATTTATTTAGCATAGGTAGCGTTGATTATTTTTCCAGTTCTGCTATTTTGGCCCTAAAGGAACACTATAGGGCCAGGAACACAAACTTATTCCACTATCTAGCCCTCAGCCCTCCCCCTCCACCCCCTAAATCTAATTAAATGTTACCTTTTTCCTAGTCTGCTGCTGCTGGCTCTGAATCTGATCTGCCTGCTTGGCTGACATCCTCAGTAGTGTTGATCTGAGCCAATCACAATGCTTTCCTATAGGAAACCATTGCATTTGCTGAGCTTGTCAAGGATGCAGATCAGGAGCAGAGCCAGCACAAGCAAAAACACATCCCTGGTCAATCAGCATCTCCTCATAGCGATGAATTGAATCAATGCATCTCTATGAGGAAAGTTCAGTGTCTCCATGCCGAGGGTGAAGATACTGAATGTCAGTGCTGCACAGTGTGCAGCCCTGCCCCATCTCTAGTAGCCACGTGAGGAATGCCATTGGAGGTATTCCTAGCCTGTAATGTAAAAATGTAAATATTGCCTTTTCTCTGAGAAAAACATTGTTTACTGCAAAAAAAACCTGAAGGGACCGATTCTTCTCACCAAAACAAAACACAATAAGCTGTAGTTGTTCTGGGGACTATAGTGTCCCTTTAAATGTGAAATTCACTTTGACTTCTCACTTTGGTGAATAACCTTGTAAAACTTAATTGTGCTGCTGTAAAAATGTAACTCTGCCCAAGCCATTCGTCTCTGAAAACTTCCCAAATACGCAACTGGAATGTTTAGGTCTTAAGATGATAACATGTTGGTAGATAATGAAATATTAAAGGGAGACTTCTAGTTGGATCTCCCCAGATCTATTAAAAATGTATAAAGAAACAAAATCCTTACCTGAAAGAATTCCTCTTTGCAAAGTATCGTTCCTGTTTCTGCGCACTATACAGCAATAGGAAACATTTGTCAGCTTCCCCATACGTGTTATTAAAGGATTTTCAGGCTATATCCATTTAATCTATTGTTCTATTCTCTTAAATGTTAAAGCTGTCCCTTACGCTATCTTTCCAGTTCCTCTCTCACCTTACCACACAAAACAATCACCCTATTTCATTTTTTCTCCCCACTTCCCACCCACCCAGGCTCCCCTTAAAGATATAGCATGCTCCCCCAGCTGCTTGAGATTCTCACCCAATTACCTCTTCATTCCCCTAACATCTTACAAATAGCTTCTCTCTGTTAACTCTTTCAGCCATCACCTCCGAACTTCCCCTGCTACCTCTTGTCTCAAATCCCCATGGTTTCCTTTAGATTGTAAGCTCACGGGCCATCTAGCCAAGCACTTTGTATAAAAGAGCTCCAATGGCTAGATATCAGCTTACGGGCAGGGCTCTCTTACCTCTTGTATTTGTATGTGTATATTGTACGTTTCTCAACTAATTGTACAGCGCTGCGGAATCTGTGTGCGCTTTATAAATAGCAATAATAAATAAATAAATAAATAAATAAATAAATATACAAATGCAGGTATTTTTCTCAAAATAAATGGAGATTACTCTGCAATACCAGCACCGGCCAGTAGGGGGGGCCACTGTATGTGGAGAGAGGCAGATATAGGAAGTTACAGCATATCCCTGCCTCTCTCTACTACTTACTGATCTGTGGGGGAGCAGCAACACAGCACAGAGTCCAGACAGCAGCTCTACAGCTCAGGTAAGTGAGGGATGGGGGGAAAGGCAGCAGGGAGACATGGGGACACCGAGACTCTAGGGGACACATGTGGACACTGAAACACTAGGGAACACTGAGACACTAGGGGACACAGACACTAGGTGACACAGACACTAGGGGACACAGACACTGGGATACCTGGAAACACTGAGACACTTGGGGACACTGGAAAACATGGGGACACTGAGACACTTGGGGACAATGGAAAACATAGGGACACTGAGACACTGGGACACATGGGGATGCTGAGACACATGGGGATGCTGTGAGACATAGGGACATTGGGAGACATTGGGACACGGAGACACTATGTCCCGATTTCTCCCAGTGTTCCCATGTCCCCCATCCAGTGTCACTAGTGTCTCAGTGTCCCCAAGTCTCCCAGTGTCTGTGTCCCATGTCTCTCAGTGTGCCTAGTGTCCCCATGTGTCCCAGTGTCCCTATATGTCCCAGTGTCCCCATGTATATGTCCACAACTGTCCCCATGTCTCCCAGTGTCCCCAAGTGTCTGTCTCCCAGCCAGTGTCCCCTAGTCTCCCAGTGTCCCCAAGTCTCCCAATGTCCCCTTGTCTCCCAGCATCTGTGTTCCCATGTCTCTGTGTCCCTAGTGTCTTAGTGTCCCCAAATGTTTCAGTGTCCCCATGTCTCCCAGTGTCTGTGTCCCTAGTGTCTCAGTGTCCCTATTTCTCCCAGTTTCCCTAAATGTCTCAGTGTCCCCAGGTCTCTCAGTGTCCCCATGTCTCTCAGTGTCCCCAGTATCCTAGTGACATGGGGACACACTGAGACATTGGGACACTGGGAGAAATGGGGACACAGACACTTGGAGACTAGGGGACTGGGCGACATGGGGACACTGACACTGTGATACATAGGGACACTGAGACACTGGGTGACTTGCAAGACTGAGACACTGGGAGCAATCCATCTATACAGCAGAATCAAACTGTGAGTAGTTTGTTGGTGATTTTACAGAATTCTCTCTGATGTCACTCCTTGTGATTACACAAATGATTAAGGCTGGTATTTTTTTCCAAGAAAGGTGGCAACCCTAACTACTCTTCACAAACTCTTGCTTAAATGAGCATTGTAGGGTCAGGTACACAATCATGTAGTTCTGACCCTATTATGTTAAAACCACCACCCTGGCCCCTTCTTGCCTCCCTAAGTATAGTAAAATATAACTTGTATTCAAGTCTGCTGCTGGCTCTGCATCTGAACTGACTGTCTGCTGACATCATCAGAAGTGGTGGTCTGAGCAAATTACAATACTTCCCCATAAGATTGGCTGAGACTGTCAACTAGGCAGGTCAGGGGCAGAGCCAGCACAAGTCCAACATAGTCCTGGTCAATCAGCATCTCCTCATGAAGATAAATTGAATCAATGCATCTCTATGAGGAAAGTTCAGTGTCTGCATGCAGAGGGTGAAGACACTAAATGGCAGTGCTGCCCCAGGAAGCACCTCTAGCAGCCATCTAAGGAGTGGCCAGTGGAGTTATTTTCTCTGAAAATAGTGTTTACTGCAAAAAGCTTGAATGGAATGATTCTACTTACCTGAACAAATACAATACGCTGTAGTTGTTATGGTGACTATAGTGTCCCTTTAAGTTTGGAAGCTTAAGAGGGATGTATGGGAACACAACTTGTGTGGACTGGCTGACAATAAAATTAGTTTAGTTAATGCAGACGTTGGTCTCTCTAACACTGTGGCATGTCCCCTTTCTTCTACACTCACTACATACACATTTTCTCTGTCTCAGACAATATACCAGGAACTTCTGCCTGCTAGTCAGAAGGTAAGGAGACAAGTGGACCAGCGAGTGCTAGGGGACAGTCCTTAGAAAGCATGGAGTGAGCGCATCTTTAGACGCATTTATGTCAAGCTCAGGGTGCTGCCTGCATAGTATGCCCTTAGTTGGACAGCCTGCATGATTGGCGGGCAGCCTGACATGCATTCATGCCAGGCTGTCCTTCAAATTCTTTGAACAAACATGCCCCCTTTTTGGGCATGTTCACCCCCTTTGGCGGGTCTGGTAACGTGATTCGCGCCAGTGGCACACCCTTTTACCCCACCCATTGACTTCCTGCTTCACTGGACACTGCTATTAGGGGGTATGGATTTACTTGAAAGATGAAAGCATAAATTAGATAAAGAGATTAGTGTGGCGAAACCAACCTCGCCACTGGGCATTGGAGAAGCCTGTTTGCCCGCCTCCTACCTGCTGACTATGGCCCCTGGGTTATTTGGCCCTTCAAGTACAATATTTGGGCATATTGGATTTGTATGGTGCTGCTGCTGGCCCTTTAAAAACCATCTGGGGACATACTGTGGAGTTACTGGGTGGCCACCATTCCATGTATCAGAGGCACATGGTGAGAACAATGGATGAAGCACATGGTGAGAACAATGGATGGCGGCCATTTTAACTCACAGACACTGTTGTGACTTTTCTACACGGTGCCATCTCGCCGGTATTTGGTGCACAAAGACATCGTGCAGTAGTTTTAAACTATACGACAGGGGACACATTATACAGTAATTATTTTTCATATAGCCTGTATATGTTCTGCGGAATCTGCATTAAACTGTATCTTCCAAACTACTGAACGGATCAGGGTGAATTTTGGATATGTGGTTCACCCAGATCCTCCGGTTCTGAGGATATTATGGGGTTATTGCATGTTTTGGGGTCCCTGTGATGTGTTTTATAAAACTGTATTCCTCTGCCTGTGATAACGATATTACCCATTGTGTTCAGTAATCATATCACATGCAGAGGGGAGGATTTTGTGTGGGGGTGTCTGTGTGTATTGTACGGATTGATTGGTTGTTCTGTAAAACCCTGTGGGCAGTACTATGTTTGTGGATTGGGAATAAAAGAGATTGTATATGCCAGTACAGTCAGAGTTCCTGCTTAACCCTCAAAGTGAAGTGTCGTCTCATTATTGGGGGAGGATTTATTGTATGCTGTTCCAGTTTGACTGCTAGGAGTGTAAACCTATTCGTATGGTTTTTCCTATTCAACTGTCTACAGCATTCATATGCTTGAGAGTACTCATATGCTTCTCTGATTCGGTGGTTGTGGTGTCTTCTGCAGTGATTGGAGTCCTCAGGAAACGCTAAACAGAGCATCCTTTAACGGAGGTACCCAGTCGGGGTGCCAGGTGATCCGTTACAATTAGCATAGAGTGTGTACTTTCTTATAGCTGCATCCTTTGAGTTTCCCTCCAACACCATCTCCATCAGATACATGACGCTTGGGAGGTAGGACTGTTTGTGTTTTTGGTCGATATGATTCTGTAATTAGGCCCCTCATAATTGTCAGCACCAGGCCCAGTGGGCTCCTAATCTGGCCCTGCTCCCACTAGTTAACATCATTAGCAAGGAAGATTTAAAAGAAGAAAAACTACCACAACAAGAGGACATAGTCTTAAATTAGAGGGACAAAGGTTTAAAAATTATATCAGGAAGTATTACTTTACTGAGAGGGTAGTGGATGCATGGAATAGCCTCCCAGCTGAAGTGGTAGAGGTTAACACAGTAAAGGAGTTTAAGCATGCGTGGGATAGGCATAAGGCTATCCTAACTATAAGATAAGGCCAGGGACTAATGAAAGTATTTAGAAAATTGGGCAGACTAGATGGGCCGAATGGTTCTCATCTGCCGTCACATTCTATGTTTCTAAGATCTACTAAACAGTGTTAACATGACAGATATGCATTGTGAAGCTTACTGGTTATGCTAATCTTCAACTAACATAAACATTTCAAGTCACTACCTGCAATGCAAATTATATCTTTCAGTATTGATGTACCATCTCATGTATTTACTGGGATAATGATTTAATCTCATTTCTGTATTGTAACCATACTCTTGTGGCTTGATCCAAAAATAAAGAATTAAAAGAGAGATCTAGGGACCCGGTACGACCAAGAGGAACGGCTCAGTTTCATTCCTACTCTAAAAGGAATAACGCAATGTTTCATTCACTGGGAAAACCACCTTAAAATAATATACAGATGGCATTTGGCACCATATAGAATAAAGGAAAATGAGCACACGTTTTTCGGATAATTGCTGGAGAAATTGTGGCTTGGTTGGTCCTCTTTCACATATTCTCTGGTATTGTCCAAAGTTAACAAAATATTGGAAAGACGTTCATAAATTCATTCAAAATGTGAATCCTAACATCTCAGTATTAACCTCAGAATTGGTTTTGTTTTAAAAAGTTCCCAAGTTCACTTGAAAAATCATTATTGGACATATTGTCACCGCTGCCACTACAGTTGTCCCCAGACACTGGAGGTCACCTGCCATTCCATCAGTTAAAGAAGATCTCAGTTCTATTCTGGAGAATAAAAGTTATGAATTGGCCATTAGAAAGCCTTCTCAGTTGCCCAACAATCTTACTTACTATTGGGAAATGTGAGAACAAAAATGTTAGAAAGGAATATAAGCTTTAAATGTTTCTTATGTGGAGAGTTAATGTTTATGTTGTTAGTCTGCCGTAGTCATGAGACTTATTTTACTTGGTTCTACTACCCAACGTCAAGATAAAAGGTATAAGACACCTTTAGAATTTTTATTGATTTTTTAAAATTAAATTCTTTTATTTTTGTATATAAATATATTTTTTTCATAGATATGTTATTTATAATTGTTTTAATTACTACTTATTAATGCAATTGTGTCATATATAAGAGTTATGGGCCATTATACAAATAATAGTATTTAATAAGACCTGTTTATTGTGAAATATTGTTTTTTTGATTATGTAAACATATATTGTGTTGTACATTAATTGAATATATATATAGTTTAATTTGTAAGTTGTAGAAATGTTTCTTAATAAACATAATAAAAATGCTGGATTTAAAAACTTCTTCAGGTCATTTATTATTGATAAAGTCCTATTGGTATTCCTTTGTTCTTGAACTTTATTGATTTGCATAAAGTATCTGTGATGTCATAACAAGTAAACCATCAGTGGTGAAAGGCAGCAGATAGGTCATATCACTGTTGTATGTCATTGCAGCAGGTTGTAAAGGTTTTTGATCTCATAAATTGTGGAAAAGACAAAAAAGAAAATATCATAGCACATTGGGTGCACCTACATTGATAGGGCTTTACAGTCCATGTCGAAATTTGAGATGGAGCGCGAGAGGAAGCGCCCCAAAAACAGGAGCTTTAATTACGGAGTGAAAGACCAATCACGGGAACAGCTTAACTTCCGGGATGCTTCACGCCAGATCCATCAACATCTAGCTAGAAACCGTCGATTTGACCAGAACATGGAAAAAAGACGTTCTGTGCAAGATAAAATAGATGAATCAGAGAGGCAGAACTATCCCCAAAACTGTCAGTCCCAATGTGGAGGAGAGGTTGGCAGAAGGCAAGAGAAGAGAAAGTTGCAAAATGTTAACCATGCCAGGCAGGTGCCCAAAGATGACCCGCAGTTTGGGAGATCCCAACAGTGTAGAGGGAATAGCACCAAGAATGGTCATTGGCATGAGGTTAAAAGTGGCAGAGGAGAACCTGGCCAAACTCAGGTCAATGAAAGCCCAGTGTTTTGCAGTCGTAAACTCAAAAGATGCTGGGAAGGTAAGCTATTTTTTTTCCTCTTCACCTACTGTTTCCGTTTGTCAAACGTGTTTTATTAGCATTGTTGATGTTTTTTTTTTTTACCTGTTGTACGGCGCTGCAGAATATGTCAGCACTATATAAATCATTGTAATTGTTATTTAAGGTCAAGCCGAAGCAAAAGATGGGGACGGCTTTCATCCTAAAAGAAAACAGAATGCAGATATGGAGTACAGTCCTCCCAAAATGACACTAGAGGAGCTGGATAAAAAACTGGCAGATTACGACCTACCTACTCAAAGGCTGCCAGTTAAATCAACGGACCTCAACTATCCCCAAAATTGTCAGTCTCAGTTTGGGAGATCCCAACAGATTAGAGGTAATAGCACCAAGGATGGTCATTGTCCTGAAGTAAAAAGGGGCAGAGTGGAAGCTGGCCAAACTAAGGCCAATGAAAGCCCAGCGTTTTGCAGTCGTAAACGCAAAAGATGCTGGGAAGGTAAGCTCGCTTGTTTCCTCTTCATCTACTGTTTCCGTTTGTCAAAGGTGTTTTATTAGAATTGTTGATGGTTTTTTTTTTCACCTGTTGTACGGCGCTGCAGAATATGTCACCACTATATAAATCATTGTAATTGTTATTTAAGGTCAAGCCGAAGCCAAAGATGGGGACGGTTTCCATCACAAAAGAAAACGGAATGCAGATATGGAGTACAGTCCTCCCAGAATTACACTAGAGGAGCTGGATAAAAAACTGGCAGAATACGACCTACCTACTCAAAGTCTGCCAGTTAAATCAACGGACTTCAACTATCCCCAAAATTGTCAGTCTCAGTTTGGGAGATCCCAACAGATTAGAGGGGATAGCACCAAGGATGGTCGATGTCCAGAAGTAAAAAGGGGCAGAGTGGAAGCAGGTCAAACTAAGGCCAATGAAAGCCCAGTGTTTTGCAGTCGTAAACGCAAAAGATGCTGGGAAGGTAAGCTCATTTGTTTCCTCTTCATCTACTGTTTCTGTTTGTCAGATGCGTTTTGTTAGAATTGTTTCTTTTTTTTTTTACCTATTGTACTGCGCTGCAGGATATGTCAGCACTATATAAATCATTGTAATTGTTATTTAAGGTGAAGCCGAAGCCAAAGATGGGGACGGTTTCCATCACAAAAGAAAACGGAATGCAGATATGGAGTACAGTCCTCCTAGAATGACACTAGAGGAGCTGGATAAAAAACTGGCAGAATACGACCTACCTACTCAAAGTCTGCCAGTTAAATCAACGGACTTCAACTATCCCCAAAATTGTCAGTCTCAGTTTGGGAGATCCGAACAGATTAGAGGGGATAGCACCAAGGATGGTCAATGTCCAGAAGTAAAAAGGGGCAGAGAGGAAGCTGGCCAAACTAAGGCCAATGAAAGCCCAGTGTTTCGCACTCGTAAACGCAAAAGATGCTGGGAAGGTAAGCTCATTTGTTTCCTCTTCATCTACTGTTTCTGTTTGTCAAATGGGTCTTGTTAGAATTGTATGTCTTCTTTTTTACCAATTGTACTGCGCTGCAGAATATGTCAGCACTATATAAAATCTTGGAATTGTTATTGAAGGTCAAGCTGAAGATGAGGACGGTTTCCAGCCCAAAAGACAACGGGTCGCAGATATAGATTTCACTTCTCCCAGAATAACACTAGAGGAGCTGGTTAAAAAGCTGTCAGAAATACGTGTAGAAAGCCGGCCAGTTACATCAATGGACGTCAACCATCCCGGCACACAAGACTCATCAGTTGAAGATATGGAAGTCGATTAGTCGACAGTTCTGAGTTTAGTGAATAACCCTATAGGTGAAATAACCCCTATAGTGCTGAACTCTGAAAAAAAAAAAAAAGGATTTGCAAAATAATTAGATTATTAACACACATTATTAGACACAGACAGGCAGGGACGCCATCAGAAATTTTGGGGCCCCTAACACAGCTTAAGGTCTGGGCCCCCCTTCAAGCCCGCCCACAGGGCCCGTCTCCAAATCCCGCCCACAGGAATACACACACACTAATATATACAAATACTGAAACAGACATACACACATGCATAGGGAGATACTGACACACACATATACATGCAGACATACATACTGACAAACATACATATACATACTGCATACTGATATATACATACATACATACATACACACACACACTGGCATACATACATACACACAGGCATACATACATACACACATATACTGGCATACATACATACATACACTGGCATAGACAGGCATACACACATACATACACTGGCATACATACACTGGCATACATACACTGGCATACATACACTGGCATACATACATACACTGGCATACATACACTGGCACACTGGCATACATATACTGGCATACATACATACACTGGCATACATACACTGGCATGCATACACTGGCATACATACATACATACACTGGCATACATACATACACTGGCATACATACATACATAGGCATACATACATACAATGGCATACATTGGCACTCTGGCATGCATACACTGGCACACTGGCATACATACACTGGCAGACATACATACACTGGCATACATACACTGGCATGCATGCATACACTGGCATACATGCATACACTGGCACACTGGCATACATACATTCACTGGCATACATACATACACTGGCATACATACACTGGCACACTGGCATACATACATACACTGGCATGCATACACTGGCATACATACATACACTGGCATGCATACACTGGCATACATACTTTCACTGGCACACATACATACTGTGGGGATATTTATGGGATAATAATAGTAAACAGTTGAGAATTGCCCACTATTTCAATTCTCAGATCCCAAAGATCGTTATCGTGTAAGTGAAATGTATTCCATATAAATAAAATCACAATTTGTTATAAAAATAGATACAATTTATTGTGACAAATTAAATAATAATAATATGTAACATGCGTGATAATAATCAATGAATATTCAGTATAACATGAGTATGCAATACAATATGGTAATGTAAAAACATCTCCCAATGGCTAACACAGTCTTAATTGTCAAGAAGATTTATGATGGTAGTTCACAGAAAGAAAGTGAAAGTTTCACACAGAGAAAGCTTCCAGTGAATAGCCATAAAAACGTTAGCTGACAGAATAACCCTTTCAATGCTGGCTAGACCTCCTAGGTAATTAAGACCTATTCTCATGTGATTTTAAATAAAATAACATTTATACCAGCTCATTAGTCATTTCCTGGAACCATCCAATAGGGACACTGGGGGTGTGGTTGCCTTCCTTTTAACAATTTAAGTATTTGGTCTATAGAGGGCAGTCTCGTCCCACTAAACATACCTATCCAGGAAAGAGTTAAGTTTTCCTGGTGGCTATTTTGACGTCATTTACCTTATCTTTATAGTGGTCTATAACTTAAGTTTACTGTCAGATCAAAGTGTTTCTTTAAGTTTTGTCCAGACTATGTGTCTGGCAAATTCTGCTATAATTTCTAATATGACAGTTATAATACTAAATATGACCCTTAAATTACAACGGGACTTTCTATGAAATTGTCTCCCCGCTTTATTGGTCCTTATCGTATTATACATAAGGTTAATCCTGTTTCTTATGCCTTGGGTCTGCCTAAGAATCTGCGCATTCCTAATGTCTTTCACACCTCATTGTTAAAGCCTTACGTACGCAACCGCTATACCCGGCATACTCCTCCTCCCCCTCCTGTCTCTGTGGAGGGTCATGAGGAATTCGAAGTGTCTGCTGTTCTTGACTCTCGTTTCCTTAGGGGTCGGCTTCAGTACTTGGTACATTGGAAGGGTTATGGGCCTGAGGAGCGCAGTTGGATTTCAGCTGATGCTGTTCATGCTCCCCGCCTTGTGCGTTCTTTCCATTCACGTTTTCCTGCCAGACCTGGCCCTACCCGTGACCGCTTCTCGCGGTCACTGCCCGCCTTCCTATTAAAGCCGTCGGATGAGCCGCGCGGCTCGTGCAGCAGCAGGACCGCGCGCGGCTCGAAGAGAGGACCGCGGCTGGCCCCTGGAAAAGGTGAGTAACGCTACAGATACCATGTGAGGGCAATGTTTGGCAGATAGCCCCCTTATTTTGTGTCCTTAATTATGGCAATCCCACATAAGGATAGCAAATAAGCGGGTTGTCTACTAACAAACTGTAAGAGAAGAAATAAAAACAGGGGGTTTTCCTTGAGTTTTAAAAACCTGCAGTTCCTTCTGTCCTCCATGTCCTAAAATCGCACAGCAAGATTTATCTGATGTAATAAAACTGTAGCATGCTGCTCCATAAGCAACGTGTTCTCCCAGAAATGCCCACGCATTTCACCAGGTATTTTCTCTGTATTTTCATTTGAAATGAAAAGTTCCCACATTTTTAGTGCAGCACACTAGGAGGGTTAATCCCTAAAGTGAGCATTGCCAGGAATTTAAAGGGAATTTAAAATTTTACCACATGACAGGAGGCGCGAATATTTGCATAACTCTTTACTGAAAACTTCCAGCAGCAGAGAAACAGAACAACCAATCCAGAAAAAAGTCAGGGGATACATAAAAGGCCCTGACAGTCTCAGCTATTCCTCTTTCTTTGTAGCGAATATTAAACAGGTAAATAACATAGAAAAAACCATGACAAGAAACGGAAGTCAAAAAGTTCAACAAAACAGTATGATCCCAAATCCGGGCCGGAACTTCATGAGGAACAGTGGAAAGATGAATCCGTCCCTTGAAGAGAATCAATCACACTGAAGGAAAAAGTGAAAGGCATCGAATTGACAAGTTTGACAGTCTCAGCTCCTACTCTTTCTTTGCTGCTACAGCCTTGGCACAGGTCACAGATTTTTGTTTCTCCTGGTGATTTACTATTAATTGACTTTTACTACTTGTTTTGTGTTTATACCTACACTTATATTAGAGCTTCATCACTATATGACATATACCTGATATCCTTATTATATCCAGGTCAGCTCCCTTCTCCTCCGCACCGGTCCAGTCAGCTCTCCTGTTAGCTCCCAGTGTAAGTCTCGCGGCCACGTGGAGCGTTGCCACGGTAACCCGTGGCAACGCTCTTAACCACGCGGCTCTCGCGAGGCTTACACTGGGAGCTGATCGGGGAGCTGACCGGACCGGCGCGGAGGAGAAGGGAGCTGACAGGAGCTGCAGGAAAGGTAAGTAAACGCTCTCTGCCAGCCCCTGCCAGCCCCCAACAGCCCCTTGTCTGTATTATGGCAATGTAAGTTGCCATAATACAGACATTGACTCGAGTATAAGTGTCTTATTAAAATGTGCCGAAAAACTCGACTTATACTCGAGTATATACGGTATATGTATATTAATATCCAAATACAATTATATGAGGTATGTACAGGTATGTGTATATAAAAGTACATACATATATATATATATATATATATAGTACTTTCTATTTAATTTCAAAACTGTTTAATAACCTTTACTAACGTTTTAAAACCCAGGATCGCGACCGCTGGTGTGGGATTGGCGGGGACCGGTTAGTGCCCTGGATGATGGGGACGTTCTATTCCGCCCGCCAGCGTTTAGGACCGCCCCAAAAAGGACGGTTTAGAAGGCCCGCCATCCTTAAGGGGTTAACTATATTTTTATTGAGACTCTACTGAGCGGCTTAAGCACGGGAGACCGAAAAGACACTGCTGCGGCCTACCACACCGAAACTGGGGAGGCAGACGACCTTTCCTGCTTCCAGGTATCCAGCTAGAGCAAGCAATCTCCTACCTCCCCCCCCCAACTGGACCAGAGGGGGTTATCCCGGTCCCTACTCGACTGCACACATCGAGGGGCACAGCACCGACATACAGACCCAGCACAAGGATTTAACAAGCAAGGAAAGACAAACCAAAATGGCGACTGTCGCATGGCCTGCTGAGACGACACACAAGCAGCGCGCACCAGCTCTCTGCTCTGCAGACCGCATGTTGAGGCGGCTAAATATGCACTTCCAAAGGCTGTGGACCGCTCTGGAGACACACCTGTTACCCGAACCACTCCGACCCCAAGTCTGTGAACGGGGCGGCGGGAGACGAAGGGTGCAGAGAACTCCCTCGGGCCTAACGCACTCGAATAAGCCTGCACTTCCTAACGCTAGCCCACCTGGGCCGAGGGCCGCCAAGGGCTTGACCCGAAAACGTCGTCCACACGGACGGAAGGAGGACCGCCACAGAAGGCGACAGACTACCAGATCCCCCCGTTACCCCTGCTATGGGACAGACCCGGCCCATGGAGGAGCCCGGGTCAGTGGTTTAAAGACGTCGGCCGTGATCCCGACCGGGGGCTGGAGGGAGGACTCACCTCGCCTTTGCCGAACAGCCGCCTCCGTACCCTCCTCTGCCTCATACCTTCCACAGCGGAGAATATACAAACCATCACAAACCCTGCATACCTCCAGCAACCGGCCAGGTCGAACAGGTCAGCCACGGAAGGCTCAACGCACCGCAGCACGCGACAGGCAGACAAAGCCACAATTGCCCCAGCGGATCACTACTCCCCGGCAGAGAGAAGAAGAGGACAAGGCACCGGGCACTCAGAGCCACAGGGTAATGCGCAAGCAGCTCGCTGGACCTTGGCAACCAAGCTATGGCGGCCTACCACAAAGGGGCATCGGCTGAGTGGCCCACTGGGACTTTAAACACCCAGGCAAGAATTACGGCACCCAAAACCCGATAATGCCCTATTTACCTCTATCTTTACTACTAATGCTGTTTAATTTATAATTGTCTCAACCTCGATAGCTATACCTGTCACCATAATGTGAATAGAGGGGCCTCACTTAACATGTCCACAAAGTTATATTAGCAACGTTATATCTAGTGTTCTCTCCTATGTGGCCATCAACTTATAATGTATAATAGTGGGCTCCACCCTTGCTATACAGAGGCTTTGGAAGGGCTACCATCTGCCTCCCTACCTTAGCCTGCTTGCCTCACACTAAAAGATCCTAGCATAGAGCATATGTTGTCTTAGGCGTTGTTTCCTATTGTGTCATAGCTAAACATTTACATCACCTGCCCTCACAAGCAGCACAAGTGAACATACTTAACAAGCGACATCAATATATATTAAAATAAGCAGCAGAATCTACTGCATAGTTAATATACCCACTTGTTGGAATGACTACTCGCCCTAGCCGGGTTAGCACTGTAAGACAGATAAGCAATGTTTTAACTTGACCTATATATTTAATCTTCTGTTGTTTCGTGTTATGCTGTTTGACCTAACCTTGTACCATGGACTACACCAGAGACAAGACGTGCCCCCACAGGCACAAATGCAGCAACGCAGCACAAGCTCACTCTCTGGACTATACATGAAACTAAGCAAACGTCTCTGAGTCAGGCTATGCTCGTTATAGGCCCTGGCATATTTGTTTTATGTTTTCTATTGTCTTAAAACCCACCGGGCAGCACAGCATTAGAGACGAAGATCTAAGACATGTAATTTTTAAGGTCAATCTTCATATGTTATAAAGCGCCTGCCTTCACATTGTCTAGCTACTACCTAGCAAATGACGGGCTCTGGGTACATAAATCTGTAGCCACCCCTCACCAGGTTTAGACTAGCCCGTTTCTGCAACTGTTCACATATGTTAACACTCTATGCAAGATGTCGCTCACTAACTTACTGCCTGTAGTTTACTGTTTATAATTAAGCACGTCACAGCATGTACCCTAGCTATACCTTCACGAGCACAATGTCTACAAAGTACAGCCTAGAACAAACGATAACCCTATATGTCTTAGTACCTTATTGCAATATACTCTGTTGCACAAACAGCGAGAACCACTTAGAGATAACCCACACTAATTGCGCAGTCTTATTGAAGAAGATGATTATGCTACAGTTATCAACGGAGTTTAACAATTTATTATTATTTTTACATTCACGAAATAGGATGCAACTTTCTGTTACTCGATTATAATATAAAAATGTGCAATGTTTTTCCCTGCCGAACCAATGTACAATATTGTCGACACTCTACACGCCCTAGCTGTTATGGCAGAGCGTGATGTTTGTGATTCTCCCTGCACAATAAAATAAAGAATAAAAAAATAAAAAAAAACTATATTTTTATTACCATTAATAAAAGCTGTGGACATATTGACCCATACATTAGTGTCAGTGTGTTATTGAGTTATAGTTTGGGAGGTAATTCCACCTGCCTATATGGCGACTATGCGCCTGTCGTGAATCTTTTATATTGTCCTGGTAGAGTTGCTATGGTATGTAATTGGAAATTGCAACCTCATCCTTACGCACATCCAGGGCCAAAGTTACCCACTGGGGATACAGGGAAATTTCCCCCTGGGACGTGGCACCTGGGGCTCGGCAGACAGCCCTAATCATGAGACTAAAGCATTTTAACTTATTTTCCCCTCGTGCTGTGATAGCCTGTGTCAGTCTGAGGGGATTAATGAGGGAGGTACTGGGGGCTAATGCGACCGTATTTAGCCTGCCAGCGGCTGGAGGGAGCACTTTGAGTCTCTATTCACAATTCCCAGCAATTTGGGACCTCTTAGGCCCCACCCCCAAGCTCTGCCCCTACATTCAAGCTCTGCCAGAACATGGCAAATCCACATCCCAGTGTTCCCACAGTCTTCAGTGTCAGGTAGGCTTCCGCCCATCACAGTGATTTTGTGTGTATGTGTCTCCTAGGGTCTCCTAGACCGTCTGATAACCGCCCCTGCCTGATTCCAGCTAGCCATGGTAGACAAGCCTGGCATTGCCCTAACCAGGTGTAAAAACTTTACCTTAGGGGGGCGTGGCTTGACCGCACATGGAGTAAGTCGCACGCTGCACTTGCTCCCAGGCCCCGATCCGCTTAAGCCCAGATCCTGAGCGAATCCCGCGGTCCACATGGGGAAAACTAACGGACGATTACCCCAAGACACCCTCCCACACCCCACACCAACCTCAAACCCGGTCCCATGGACGAATTTCTATCCACACCTCAGCACCTCAGAGACACACGAGGCGCGGACAAGATGGCGCCCCCCTCCCCGAGCACCAGCAGCATAGCAGGCTCCGCAAGTGACACACCCGGAGCAGCTGCACTGACCCAAATGTCGCTGGACCTGGCAGCTATCTCAGCCAACATGCTCACACGAGGTGACAAGACGGCCCTGGTTGCAGAACTACGTACCGTTATCCGGGAGGAAATAGCCGCGGTGCGCAGGGACCTAGCGGCCCTGGAGCAGAGGGTGGATGACCTGGAAGAGAACCGCCTCCAAACCACGCATCACCAGCAAGCCACAGACCTAGCTACAGCACGGCAGGGGAATATACTCCTTGAGATGCGTAGACAAGTCGAAGACCTGGACAACAGAGGCCGCCGCAACAACATACAAGTGCGGGCCTCCCAGAAGCCGACAATGAGTCCCCACGGGAACTGCTGATAGGCCTCTTCTCGCACCTACTAGGGGATGATGCACCCCCCGACATATCCATGGAACGCGCACATAGAGCGCTCCGGGGCCCTAGGAGAGATGGCCAGCCCAGGGACCTGATTTGTTGCCTCACATCGTTCCAACTAAAGGACGCCATAATGAGAGCAGCCAGGACTCGACGCACGATCACATTCATGGACTCCCAGGTTACGCTATTCCAGGACCTGTCGCCCCTCACACTGGATGCCCGCCGGGCGCTGAAACCGCTAACAAACATGCTACTGGAGAGGCGGATTCCCTATAAATGGGGTTTCCCATTCAGCCTACAAGCCAAGGTCGAGAACCGCTGGCACACGCTGCGCTGGCCCAACGATGTCACCCGATTCCTCCAGTCCGCTGGATTGCCACATGTCCACGTACCTAACTGGATTCTTGAAAATCCGCCCGCACGCCCCACTGGACCCCACCCAGCGGCCGAGAACCTGCTGAGCAGGCACGCTACCCCTCCTCCGCAACATCGAGGTGGCCCCGTAGGCCCAGAGGAGTAAAGACCGGAGATATCGCAGCTGACCTCCCTTGCCAGGTACCATGGGCCGCCCCCTAAGCTACCCAGCCCTCATAAGGGAACCTTACTTGACCCCCTGACTTTGACGCCTGACGACCCCATTTTGGGCGGGGTGGACACTGTGAAGTTGAGCCGCAGGTTAGTGGGACAATATCACAGGTCCGTAACAGAACAGACTTGGAGTTGCACCTTGGGTGGGTTGTTTGGGGGCAACGGACCATGCCGGGTGGGCTACGATGCGACGAACTGTTTGGGAGGTGGGCTTGGGCTGCTCACCCTGCCGTAGTGCTGACACATAGTCATACCCCTGCCTAGTAGGATGGCGCACGCACAGGTCAGGGTATCGGGGTCTGTCCCCCCATATAATGTTTATTGTCTGTATCCTTTTGTCCATTACAAATTGCCGGCACGCCTAAACTGTGCCACGACGCCGCGCCCGGCGCAGGTCCATAAGTCAATTTAGGCAGCGTACCACTTTACTTACTCTTATGTCTTATGTTGTGTTGCTTTGTATTTCACATGTTGACCTGCCCCACTGCCGCACACCGAAGGAACCCCCTGGTGACCCGCACGCTGCGCCCAATACCCTAGCCCCTGCTATGCACCCAGCGTAGGTTACAAGTTCAATGTAGGTGGTGAGACACATTGCTTGATATAGGTAGTATTACATTGTACTTAAACTGTCGACCTCCCTCATTGCCCTTTACCATATGTTCACCCGGGAGACACATGCAATGGGCTCGTTATTCTTGCATCTATAACTGTTTGGGGTGCCCGAATTACGAATGTGTTTTGTCGATGTCGTGGGTTGCAATGTTAGCATAGACTGCATAGCGTTCTAATTGGAATATGTTGTTCTCACCTACGCTTAAAATGTCACCACCTCCGACTGCGCTGACACGTAGCCATACCCCCGCATAGTAAGATACGCACAGGTCATGGTAACGGGTGCTGACCTCCCCCACATAATGTGAGCATTACCTATATTATTTTGCCTTTAATAAGTTGCCGACACGCCTAAATTATACCAAGGCGTCACCCCCGGCGTAGGTTCATACGTTACCGTGGATAGTACTATACTTTACTTATTATTATGTTGCATGTTGTTTTGCTTGGTACTACACATGACGACTCTCCCCATTGCCACACACCGCATGGGCACCCTGGTGATACGCCACTGCGCCCAATATCCTAGTTTCTGCTATGCATCTGGCGCTATGCATCTGACCACCACCCCCCGCAGGCCTGCCCTGGGGGTCCACTCCCGCCCCCACCTCCCCCCACCCAAGACGGACTAACACCCACCGCGCTAACAGGCGCCCTTACGCAACCGACAGACTCGGACCCCCCCCTCCCTTCCCCCCCCTCCCCCGGACTCGCAAGGACCATGACAGCCATCCCTCAAGGCGGGTCGGGTGCCGAGGGACGCAGGTGCTAATGGCATCCCTTCCCGTGACACAGACTTCGTAGGCGGCCCTCCCCGCACCTAACGCAACTGACCTCCCTTGTATATAGGACTGGAGTTCGACAAGACTTCCCTGACCCACAGTCTCCTGAACGTTGTCAACCGGTCTAGGTTCAAACGTTGCATTGACCTCCCCCCCACCCTTCCCCTCCCCACTCCATGATGGACCCCCCCCTTCAGGCGTCTGCCGTGCGGGGGCCGGGACGGGATTCGACCCGGCCCTGCTTACATACTGGTCCAATAATACTGGAGGCCTTAACCAGCCGGAGAAGCGCTCCCACCTACTCCGCCGTCTTTGGGCGGAGAGGGTGTCCGTGGCGTTCCTGCAGGAGACGCACTTCCGGGGCCCAAACGCTCCCAAACTGGAGAACAAACGTTTCCCTCTGGCTTACTACGCCAATCATCCAGATTCTAAGAGCGCAGGCGTAGCAATACTGTTCGCGCACTCCACACCCTTCTGCCATACCGAGACCCACATAGACCCATGAGGGAGGTACCTTTTTGTCAAGGGTAAGATAGCCGATCACACATCCCCTGCTACCTCTTGTCTCAAATCCCCATGGTTTCCTTTAGATTGTAAGCTCACGGGCCATCTAGCCAAGCACTTTGTATAAAAGAGCTCCAATTGCTAGATATCAGCTTACGGGCAGGGCTCTCTTACCCCTTGTATTTGTATGTGTATATTGTACGTTTCTCAACTAATTGTACAGCGCTGCGGAATCTGTGTGCGCTTTATAAATAGCAATAATAAATAAATAAATAAATAATTTCCCATGTGTACAATTGCTTGCCAAGAAATCTGTACACTATTCTCAATACATTGAATTACCACACTGCCTCTATTTTAAAGAGCCATTCAAGTTTAAACCTTTGTTATCTTTTTTCCGCTTGCCTCATTTTGGTTTTATCAGTGTTTAAAAAAAAAAAAAAAAATTGTCTAAAATTGGGGGTCGTCTTATACACGGAATGTCACTGCAGTGGTTAAAAAAAAATAAAAACAGTAAGATGGCGCCCCCAGCATTTCAGTGTGCTACAGCCCACACACATACCTGCTCTCCCTCCCGCTGATCCACTTCTGAATGCTGTGGCAAGGAGGAAGAGGTCACTATATGCGCGGGAGCTGCAGCAGACTTCAGCACTTACCACCAACGGAGCTCCAGAGACATGCCACACCATAAAAGCAGCAGCCATATTAAGGTTTGCTCCACCTCAGGTAGGTCTTGCTTTCTGATTTATATTTGTGGGGGCGGGGGGGGGGGGGGGGGGGGAAGGGAATGGGGATCAGAGACCAGAGAGAATACTACTGTGATGTCCCAGCATGCCCTCACACCACCTGCTGTATTGTGGGAGCTGTAGTCTCCCAGCATGCACTATAGAGTCATTAACTTCAAAGAGTATCTTAGCACAGGGATGGCATGAGAACCAGAAGTGTGCTTTTCTCCTCAAAGTTGTTCTATTTGATGTTCAAAATATGGATTTCTAAAAATTAGGGGTCATCTTATCTTGGGGGTGTCTTATACACAGAAAAATGCGGTATGTTCTTTACCCATTTACAGTACAAGAGAATATTTTAGAGCATTCAAATAAATATAATAACAATAGTACAGATATATAGATTATTAGAATAATCATAGTAAAAGCTTAAATAATGATGCGTTGGTTTTGGACATAGAGGGATGTGCTGGCTTTTGCATTTGGAGCATGCCACCTATATACTTCGTTTAGATATGTCCTCTGTGGAAAGTCGTCCTCAGCATCCTCTAGATCGGGGAGACTAAACAATACACACACAAAAATAAAATAGAGAAATATAGTGCAGCCATCAATTCTATTCAAGAGATCAGTGGGGAGCAAGCAATATAGTGTAAGACTGGCAACTTCCTCTAAGTTTCTCTAGAGAGAAACTACTTAATACTTACATCGTGTGTTTAATACTTACTTTTCAAACTCATATTCTACATTCTCAAGATCCGGGAGATTGTTAGAAAATAAAACAAGAATAAAAATAAAATTGTGAAATAAAGTTCTGCAATACAATTGTGTTTCTTCACGAGATCTTAAGCCAACAGGGAAACAAGACATTACTTTCTGATTTCTTTGTAGGTAAATTTCTCATTCACAAATATTCATTCTTCCACATCCTCTCTAGATCTGTGAGACTGTTGAGAAATAATAGAGAAACATTTGTAAAACACAGTGCAGCTTTCAATAATAATAACTGTATCATGGTGTCCGTAGACTCATAGCACCACAACAACTGCAATACTTGTGCCTCTATATAAACTGGTCATTTGATTCTTACATAACATCTTCAAGTTGATATGTCAATTGAATAGTGGGTCATTGTATTAATCGTTCAACATTATATAAACTGGACATTGAATCCTTTTATAAAACATTCATCATTATATATAAACTGGACATTGAATCCTTTTATAAAACATTCATCATTATATATAAACTGGACAATGTATCCTTTTATAAAACATTCATCATTATATAAACTGGACTTTGTAACCTTTTACAAAACCTTCACTATTATATATAAACTGGATATTGAATCCTCATAAAAAAAAAAAAAAAAGAAAAATAATTCACTAGTATATGCACTGGGCATTTCATTATTTTATAAAACATTCAACATTATATACACTGGGCATTGGATTCTTTAATAAAATATTCATTACGTTCTATATAAATTGGACACTGTGGAGATATATAAATTTGACACTTTCTTATGTATCAATTGCAGCTGATTTTCCATCATCATTACTTAAGTGTATATAAGCTGCTCACAGTCACATATTACCCGATCTTGTTATCTTAATGACCAGATCATGTTTTCCAAACCCGCACTGCAGTAAGTCACATGGTACCCAAGCACTAACTGTGCTGCACAGTCTAATGAGATAGTATCAATTGTGAAGTTGTTAAAGGGATACTGTAGTGCCAGGAATACAAAGCTGTATTCCTGGCACTATCGCTCCCTCTGCCTCCCCCCTCCCTCGTGCCTCCTCCTACCCATTAAATAAAGGGTTAAAAACCATTTTTTTATTACTTGATCCCTGTGCTGATGTTTAACATTGCAGCACTAGGTGCGAAAGGGACACAGTGCCCAGACCACTTCAATGAGCTGAAGTGGTCTGGATGCCTACAGTGTCCCTTTCAGCATTGTGCATGCATCTCCTAGGCTGCCTGCCATTCATGGGAGTAACCATGGACAGATCAGCTCTTTGGAGACACAGCTTCCACATCCACTGCGCACAGAACAGGCGAGCAATAATTGCATTGCCCCAATTTGTTTATATATTTTCCCATAATACAAACTTTATCATTACATATGTTGCACTCATAATTAAAATGTTCGCGGATTGTAATATGAAGACAGAGGTCTACCTGTAGCTGTCTGCAGCCTCACCAAACAGTGCATCTGAAGGTACTTGATGGGAAATATCTATTTTATTATTATTAGCATGTGTATAGCGCCAACACATTCTGTAGCGCTTTACAAAATTATAAAAGAGGGAGATTTAACAATAAATGAGACAATTCCAAAAAGTTACAGGAACAATAGGTTGAAGATGATCCTGCTCAAACGAGCTTACAGTCTATAGGAGGTGGGGTATAAAACACAATAGGACAGGAGATAGCAAACAAGGTGGGAGTGAAGCAGAGCTGGAGGAGAGAGGAGAGTGCTGCCCTTTAGGAGAGAGCAAGAGACAGGTATGTGAGGTAGAGGTTACTCTGGAAGGTCATAAACTTTCCTGACGAGATGGGTTTTGGGCACTTTTTAAACTATTAAAGACTACGGGAGAGTCTGATGGCGGTCGGCAGGCTATACCTGCAAGCGTGAATTGGCTGTACGGATGCGAGCAGTGGACAGGAAAAGGTCATGGGCAGAGCGGAGATACCGAGAAGGGGCATACTTCTAGATCAGTGAAGATATATAAGAGGGCCTAGAATTGTTCAGTGCTAGATACAGGGGAGGGCTGGCAGCCTTAGGTCTAGGGGGCAAAACCAGTCAAGTGGCCCATTGCACCACCAAATCAGTTCACCATCCATGCCCACCTTTTCCTGGTTTTATAATGGATATTGATGTTATGCTAATCAGTAGCTCTTTGCCATACCCACTCCTTCACGGCTCTGACTTTCAATGTTGTCAGAGCGCAGGCTGAGAATCTCTGAGCCTGTGCTCTGACTCACTAACTGAGCGCTGGAACCACGAGGGAGAGGATAGAATCTGACTGCACCTACTGCTGGTGCGCACCAGTGGACCACCAGCGAATTGTTTAAATTGAATATGCTGGTGTACCCAACTTGTGAGCTGTGTTGACCACCGGGCGCCTCTGTTGTCATGGCACCCTGCGTGACCGCACAGCGTGCACACCCCAATGGCTGGCCCTGCTAACACACACTGACGTTACTACTTAGAAATCCCTCAATATTAATACAGACATCAGAGTAAACACCAATAAACTGTGGACACAGAGCTGATCCCCCCAAATTTATAAAGATTTGCTTAGTGGATTTGTTGTAAGATTAAATCATGAGCTAGCTCACAGGGAGTGGAGTGTGTAGGGGATGTGTTATGTGTTATTATAGAGGATCTAATGTGTGTGCTTATGGTATGTAGTGTATAGCAGTTTTTGTAGGTGATGCAGTTTATTTGTTTGTAGTGGAAGCAGTGTGTTTGTGTATAAGGGATGTATTGTGTGAATCTGTGATTGTATGCATAAGGGATGCAAGGTGTGTTTCTGTAAGTGTGTGCATTGAGTGTGTGTAAGAAATGCATTGTGTTTCTGTGTATATGTAAGAGAAGCAGTGTGTGTGTTTGCATGTATGTGTAAGGGTTTGCATTGTGTGTTTCTGTGTGTGTGCAAAGGATGCATAGTCTTTGTGTGTAATGGATGCATTGTGTGTTTCTCTGTGTGTAAGGGAAGCATGTTGTGTTTCTGTGTGTGTAGGGATGCATTTTTTCTGTGTATGTATATGGATGCATTGTGTGTGTGTGTGTGCGTAGTGTGAAAGAGCTCCCTGTCCTGTAGAGCTCTCCCTTCTGTCCCTTAGTGGTCTCTCCTCTCCCCCCCCCCCCTCCCCTAGCAGTCACTTCTCACACCCACCCACCATCCCTGTGCTCTTCTCATCCCCCCACCCCTCCCTTTGTTCCTCACCCCCTACCCTCCCTGTGTTCTTCTTACCCCCGTGTTCTTCTTAATCCCCTCACCCGCCGTTCTTCTTAATCCCCTCACCCCCCGTTCTTCTTAATCCCCCCACCCCCCGTTCTTCTTAATCCCCCCACCTCCCGTTCTTCTTAATCCCCCACCTCCCGTTCTTCTTAATCCCCCCACCTCCCCGTTCTTCTTAATCCCCCCACCCCCCGTTCTTCTTAATCCCCCACCTCCCCGTTCTTCTTAATCCCCCCACCCCCCCGTTCTTCTTAATCC
The DNA here is from genome assembly GCF_036172605.1 of Pelobates fuscus. Classification (NCBI taxonomy): domain Eukaryota; kingdom Metazoa; phylum Chordata; class Amphibia; order Anura; family Pelobatidae; genus Pelobates; species Pelobates fuscus. The sequence continues at coordinate 31,719,728 of NC_086328.1, forward strand.
CCCCACCCCCCGTTCTTCTTAATCCCCCCACCCCCCCGTTCTTCTTAATCCCCTCACCCCCCGTTCTTCTTAATCCCCTCACCCCCCGTTCTTCTTAATCCCCCCACCCCCCCGTTCTTCTTAATCCCCCCACCCCCCCGTTCTTCTTAATCCCCCCACCCCCCAGTTCTTCTTAATCCCCCCCGTTCTTCTTAATCCCCCCCCGTTCTTCTTAATCCCCCCCTGTTCTTCTTAATCCCCCCCACCCCCCCTGTTCTTTTAATCCTCCCCACCCCCCTGTTCTTCTTAATCCCCCCCACCCCCCCCTGTTCTTCTTAATACCCCCCACCCCCCCTGTTCTTCTTAATCCCCCCCAACCCCCTGTTCTTCTTAATCCCCCCCACCCCCCTGTTCTTCTTAATCCCCCACCCCCCCGTTCTTCTTAATCCCCCCCCCGTTCTTCTTAATCCCCCCCCGTTCTACTTAATCCCCCACCCCTCGTCTTCTTAATCCCCCCACCCCCACTGTTCTACTTAATCCCCCACCCCCCCCGTTCTACTTAATCCCCCACCCCTCGTCTACTTAATCCCCCACCCCTCGTCTTCTTAATCCCCCACCCCTCCCCTCCCCTGTAGCGTGGCCGAGCTCCTCTCCGGTCCGCGGTGCCCGGCCGGAGTGATAGGAAGGTGTGCACTACCTGTCAGTCCGGCCGGTTACAGGAAACAGAAACTCCTGTTCCGCCCGGAGTTTCTGTTTCCTGTAACCGGCCGGATTGACAGGAAGTGCAAACTCAGTGTGCACCTTCCTATCACTCTGTCCGGGCACTGCAGACCGGAGAGAAGCTCGGCCACACTACAGGGGAGGGGAGAAGCTGCAGTCGCCTGAGGCTCTTTACAGATCGCTCAGGCGGCTGCAGCATTAGGACCGACCCACAGCGGCCTGTTTTAAAATTATTTAGGGCGGCCTGGGGGGCAATTACCTCCTTGCCCCCAGGCCCAGCCCACCCCTGGCTAGATAGGTATGGATTAGTGCTTTGAATTGACTCCTATAGGATACTTTGGCTCATGTAAGGACTGACAGACGGGTGAGGTGTGAGAGGAGCGACTGAAGAGAGGAAAATTGTGGGGCACTACGGCTTCTAGGAAGACCAATTAGGAGAGGGCTACAATAATCCATGCAAGAATTGGATGAGATAATCAATTCTAATTATGTCAGCCAAGGAGGTGCATCTCTATGAGGAATGTTCAGTGTCTCCATGCAATGCGTGGAGACAATGAATGTCCGTGCTGCATATTGAGGAGCACTGACCCAGGAAGCACCTCCAGTGGCCGTCTGAGTGACTGCCACTGGAGCTGTCCCTAGACAGTAAACACTACCTTTTCTCTTAAAAGGCAGGGGTGACATAGAAATACACTGCTCAAAAAATAAAGGGAACACAAAAATAACAACCTAGATCTGAATGAATTAAATATTCTTCTGAAATACTTTGTTATTTACATAGTTGTATGTGCGGACAACAAAATCACACAAAAATAAAAAAATGGAAATCAAATTTTTCAACCCATGGAGGTCTGGATTTGGAGCCACACTCAAAATTAAAGTGGAAAAACACACTGCAGGCTGATCCAACTTTGATGTAATGTCCTTAAAACAAGTCAAAATGAGGCTCAGTAGTGTGTGTGGCCTCCACGTGCCTGTATGACCTCCCCACAACGCCTGTGCATGCTCCTGACGAGGTGGCGGATGGATCTCCTCCCAGACCTGGACTAAAGCATCTGCCAACTCCTGGACAGTCTGAGGTGCAACATGACGTTGGTGGATGGACCGAGACATGATGTCCCAGATGTGCTCAATTGGATTCGGGTCTGGGGAACGGGCAGGCCAGTCCATAGCATCAATGCCTTCATCTTGCAGGAACTGCTGACACACTCCAGCCCCATGAGGTCTAGCATTGTCTTGCATTAGGAAGAACCCAGGGCCAACCGTACCAGCATATGGTCTCACAAGGGGTCTGAGGATCTCATCTCGGTACCTAATGGCAGTCAGGCGAGCACATGGAGGGCTGTGCGGCCCCCCACTGCCAAACCGGTCATGCTGGAGGATGTTGCAGGCAGCAGAACGTTCTCCACAGCGTCTCCAGACTCTGTCACATCTGTCACAGGTGCTCAGTGTGAACCTGCTTTCATCTGTGAAGAGCACAGGGCGCCAGTGGCGAATTTGCCAATATTGGTGTTCTCTGGCAAATGCCAAACGTCCTCCAGCACATTTGTGGCCTGCTGGAGGTCATTTTGCAGGGCTCTGGCAGTGCTCCTCCTTTTCCTCCTTGCACAAAGGCGGAGGTAGCGGTCCTGCTGCTGGGTTGTTGCCCTCCTACGGCCTCCTCCACATCTCCTGATGTACTGGCCTGTCTCCTGGTAACGCCTCCATGCTCTGGAACCTACGCTGACAGACACAGCAAACCTTCTTGCCACAGCTCACATTGATGTGCCATCCTGGATGAGCCGCACTACCTGAGCCACTTGTGTGGGTTGTAGACTCCGTCTCATGCTACCACTAGAGTGAAAGCACTGCCAGCAGTGGCGTACGTACCGCGGTCGCAGGGGTCGCAGCTGCGACCGGGCCCGGCACTCCAGGGGGCCCGGCCGCCCTGCGGCCCCCACGACCGGGTAGCAGCTGCCACGCTTTGCGACCCCGGCCCGTGCGGCAAACCGCATGTTAAGGGGTCCATCGGGTGGCCCATGCTGTTAGGGCCACCCGATGGACATGGATTGTAATGGGGCCCGGTCTGCGCTGGGCGCTTTAAGAGCGCGACCAGGCCCCCTGTGATTACATCATCACTGCTGGGAGGAAGTGACCGCACGTCACTCCTCCCAGCATACTGAGAGCCCGCGCGGGAGGAACTCTGACTCCCATCAGGCTGAGCCACCACTGGACCCCAGGGAAAGTCACACATGGTAGGAAACATTTTGTGTATTTGTGTCTCTGTATGTGTGTCTGTGTCTTTGTATGTGTGTATGTATGTCTGTCTGTGTCTCTGTATGTGTGTATGTATGTCTGTGTCTCTGTATGTGTGTATGTATGTCTGTGTCTCTATGTGTGTATGTATGTGTGTGTCTGTGTCTGTGTGTGTATCTGTATGTATGTATGTTTGTGTCTGTGTCTCTGTATGTGTGTGTCTGTCTGTGTGTGTGTGTGTCTGTCTGTGTGTGTGTATGTGTATCTGTATGTATGTCTGTGTATGTATGTTTGTGTCTGTGTCTCTGTATATGTGTATAATTGTGTGTATTTCTCTGTATGTGTGTATGTGTGTGTGTCTGTTTCTCTGTATGTGTGTATGTGTGTGTGTCTGTGTCTCTGTATGTGTGTATGTATGTCTGTGTCTGTCTCTGTATGTGTGTGTATGTGTCTGTCTCTGTATGTATGTGTCTGTGTCTCTCTGTGTGTGTATCTGTATGTATGTCTGTGTATGTATGTTTGTGTCTATGTGTGTGTCTCTGTGTGTCTGTATGTATGTCTGTGTCTCTGTATGTGTGTATGTATGTGTGTCTGTGTGTATGTAGGTCTGTGTCTTTGTGTGTGTGTGTGTGTGTCTGTGTGTGTGTGTGTGTGTGTGTGTGTGTGTGTGTATCTGTATGTATGTCTGTGTATGTATGTTTGTGTCTGTGTCTGTATGTGTGTATGATTGTGTGTCTGTGTGTGTGTATGATTGTGTGTCTGTGTCTCTGTGTGTGTATGTGTGTGTGTGTCTGTGTCTCTGTATGTATGTATGTGTCTGCATGTGTGTCTCTGTATGTATGTGTCTGCATGTGTGTCTCTGTATGTATGTATGTATGTGTCTGCATGTGTGTATGTATGTATGTATGTGTCTGCATGTGTGTATGTATGTATGTGTCCGTCGGGGGTGTGTGTATGTGTTTGTGTCTGTATGTATGTGTCGGCGGGGGGAGGGGCCCACAGTCAGGGGGTAGAGAGTTAGGGAAGGGGGGGGCCCACGGATCAGTTTCGCACCAGGGCCCCATGGAGTGTGTGTACGCCACTGACTGCCAGCAATCAAAAGTGACCAAAACGTCAGCCAGGAAGCATAGGAACTGAGAAGTGGTCTGTGGTCACCACCTGCAGAACCACTCCTTTATTGGGGGTGTCTTGTTAATTGCCTACATTTTCCACCTGTTGTCTATCCCATTTGTACAACAGCATGTGAAATTGATTGTCACTCAGTGTTGCTTCCTAAGTGGACAGTTTGATTTCACAGAAGTGTGATTGACTTGGAGTTACATTGTGTTGTTGAAGTGTTCCATTTATTTTTTTTGAGCAGTGTATATGCAGACAGGCAGTAGACACCAGAACAACTACATTGATCTGTAGTTGTTCTGGTGACTATAGTGTCCCTTTAGTGCATTATCTAATCAATTAAAAAAACAATATGATGTTTATTTTCCACACATAATTTAATGAATAAAAGGACACGTCCTATCTACTACAGCTGATTGATCAGAGAGTGTTGAAAAATCTGTCCCTGAGAATATTTTTTTTTGTTTTCTTTATAAATCTTTACAGCTTCCGTATATTTTATCTTCATAAATCTTCCAGTGCCAGGCTGCACCCCTCTCCCACTTACGTCATACAGGGAAATCTAGCCTCTCCTCTTAGTCATCCAACTATCTGGCATGAACCATTAGTTGCACAGCTCAGTGGTACACCTAGACTTCCCCATATAGGTCAGTAGGAAAGGGAGTGGAGCCTGACACTGCAGATGAAGATTTAAAAGTTATAAAATCACAGTAAATGTGAGAATTAAAAAGATAAGCTTTCATGGACAGCTAACCAACAGGATAACCAATATAATAAACTGTACTTGTACAGAATACTCACAACGCTAACCAACTGTACGGTTATCTATGTTATGTTTACTCTTGTAAATATATGTGCCATTGGAAGCATTGCCTGCCCGGCGATGTTATTTCCATGCACAACAAAAACAAAGATTTGCAAAAGAAAAAAAAATTGAGACCTGTGCGTCTCACAGTTTCACATTTAATTGATACAGACCTGCGAGTCTTGTTCTACTCTGTGATGTGTTATAATCTATACAAAAAAAATGAACGAGAGGATTCTCTTGTCTAAATTAAAAGACATTCACAAAAAAAAAAAAATGTATGATGTAATATGAAATATTTAAAATTTAATAAAGATGCATTAATTTAAAAAAAAAAAAAAAAACTGTACTTGTAGTAATATTCAGTCAGTTTTAGGTAAAGTTCAGGGATATACACCTCAGCCCACTTTGGAGCTTAGTGAATAATCCCATCAATGTTCTTTTCTAATATGTGGGTCATTTTCTACTGTATCACATGCCATGCTGCTCATAAAATAATATAACTCCATGTGAAATGAATCCATCATGCAGCATCCTGACACCCTGACTTTCGAAGAGAGTTTGATCCTTGTCTCCAGATATCAAAGGAACATTCTAAACACCATAACCACTACAGACAATTTTACAACAGTTTAACCCTTGAAGGTAAGATGGTACACCCAGACACTCCTGCCAACATAAAAACTTCAATAAAGGTGTTACGAGGTGGGATTGCTCCTTTAAAACTTGGTTTCTATGAAAGAACTCAGGACTGAAACTGGACTGAAGCAAAATGTTCAGTGTTCATGTAGATTAATGTAATCTCAAACCAAGATGTCCCTACACAGCCTTTCCACTCACATAAAGTTTACTTTGACTGTGTGTAGGCGCTGCTGGTGTGAATGGAACAGTTATTCCACCCCCTCTATGCGGTCAGCCGATGGACATCCTAAAATGGCAGGCAGAGCACAGGTTCGGTCATGGGACATACAACTTTATTTAAAATGAAAGTACAAAACAAATTAACTGCACAGTAAATACAAAAAAAGAAAGAGTAAGCGCTTAATAACAAGATGAGGCAGCAACCTTTAAATGGAATCCCTCAAGACCCTTTAGATACAACAAGGAAAAAACAAAAATAAAAGCTGCGCCAAATTAGACCAATAAATTATTAATGAATAAAATATAAAGTAGTCCAAATACAAAAGTCTTAGCTGAATAGATCTTCCTTAGATCAAATAGTCTGTAAAATGCTTGATCAGGAACAATGTCCAAATAGTGTAATATGTTCACTAGGGTACAACAGATGATAAAAGAAGATAATAATGCACTCACATTTATTAGAGCTATAGCTAGCTCTAGAATGGAAAGTGTACAGCGGTATAATCCCCGCTTATGGGATATAATGCAGCCTTCTTTCATCAAAGATAAGTTGACCACTCAAAGAGAATAAAAAAAGGACAACAGATATTGCTCACTGAATAAAATGGTATAGAAATAAAATAAATATAAAATGGTACTCACAAGGATGGAGCAGACAAACTGCTCCTTGGCATTTTTTATTATCCTGGACTAGTGATGTACCGAACTGTCCGCCGGCGAACAGTTCCCGGCGAACTTAGCGTGTTCGCGTTAGCCGCGGCGGGCGGACACATGCGCAGTTCGATCCGCCCCCTATTCGTCATCATTGGGCAAACTTTGACCCTGTGCCTCTCGGTCAGCAGACACATTCCAGCCAATCAGCAGCACTCCCTCCCTTCCACACCCTCCAACCTCCCTCCCAGCATCCATTTTCGATTCATTCTGAAGCTGCATGCTTAGTGAGAGGAGGGAAAGTTTAGCTGCTGCGAATTACATAGGGAAATTGATAGCTAGGCTAGAGTATTCAGTGTCCACTACAATCCTGAAGGACTCATCTGATCTCTGCTGTAAGGACAGCACCCCAAAAAGCCCTTTTTAGGGCTAGAACATCAGGCTGCTTTTTTTTTTTCCTGTGTAATGTAATTGCAGGTGCCTGCCTGCCAGCTTCTGTGTGAGGTTCACATTGGATACTGTGCCTACTTGCCCAGTGCCACCACTCATATCTGTTTTAACAATAGGTTAAGCTTTACATTTAAAAGAAATAATTTTTTTCACTGTAATAGCTTCTGTGTCAGGTTGGATGCCTTGCCCATTTGCACAGTCAGTGCCACCACTCATATCTGTTTTAACAATAGGTTAAGCTTTACATTTAAAATAAATATTTTTTTTTTCACTGTAATAGAAGAGCAGTTGCCTGCCTGCCAGCTTCTGTGTCAGGTTGTATGCCTTGCCCATTTGCACAGTCAGTGCCACCACTCATATCTGTTTTAACAATAGGTTAAGCTTTACATTTAAAAGAAATATTTTTTTTTCCACTGTAATAGAAGAGCAGTTGCCTGCCTGCCAGCTTCTGTGTCAGGTTGGATGCCTTGCCCATTTGCACAGTCAGTGCCACCACTCATATCTGTTTTTACAATAGGTTAAGCTTTAGATTTAAAAGAAATATTTTTTTTTCACTGTAATAGAAGAGCAGTTAGTTGTCTGCAAGCGTCTGGGTGTCAGGCCTACTTCAGCGTGTGCTCTGCAGACCTGTGCCAGCGTACTTTGACAGTTGCCACTCATATCTGGTGTCTCTATAGCGTGCTTTTACAAAGAAAAAAGGTTTCTAGTGTAAGCTAATAGCAGCCAGTCAGTGTCCTTCAAGCGGCTCTGTCAGTCCTTCCTTCAGCGTGTGCTCTCCAGAACTGTTCCAGTGCACATTGCCAATCATATCTGGTGTCTCTATAGCGTGCTATTAAAACCAAAATTTTTTTTTCACTGTTATAGATTGAATAGCAGTTACTTGTCTTCAAGCGGGTGTGTCAGGCCTACAGTGTGTGCTCTGCAGAACTGTTACAGTTCACATTGCCAATCATATCTGGTCTCACAGTAGCTTGCACGCATACTACCACTAATCCCCTAAAAAATGACAGGCAGAGGCAGGCCACCCCGCAGGGGCCGTCGTGGTCGTGGTGCTGTGATTCCCTTTTGCCCTAGAATAATGCCCAGTTTTCAGAAGCCACGTACCCTGAACTTGAAAAGTTCTGAGGACATAGTTGACTGGCTAACACAGGACACCCAATCTTGTACAGCCTCCGCTCGGAACCTTAACGCACCATCCTCCTCCAGCTTAGCTTCAGGCACCTCTCAAGATACCACTCACCCGCCTGCCGCCACCACCAAAACTAGCACCACAGCCGCTTTACTTGGTATGTCGGGAGTTATTCACACACCCGTTTGAAGAAATGAGTGATGCGCAACCATTATTGCTAGAGGATGTAGATAACAGGGATATGTCTCAGGCAGGCAGCATTAAACACATGGAGGTACGGTGTGATGATGATGATGTTGTACCCACTGCTGCTTCCTTTTCTGAGTCGTCAGATACAAGCGAAGCGGTTGATGATGACGATGCGTCCATGGATGTCACGTGGGTGCCCGCTCGGCAAGAAGAAGAACAGGGCGAAAGTTCAGATGGGGAGACAGAGAGGAGGAGGAGACGAGTTGGAAGCAGGGGGGGGGTCGTCGCAAGGAGCTAGTGGCACAGTCAGACAGCATGCATTGGCACCCGGGGTCAGCCCGACAGCACGCCAATCAACGCATGCTGTGTCCACCACCAGAATGCCGTCATTGCAGAGCTCAGAAGTGTGGCATTTTTTTTGTGTGTATGCCTCGGACAACAGCGATGCCATTTGCAACCTGTGCCAAAGGAAACTGAGTCGTGGGAGGTCCAACACCCACCTAGGTACAACTGCTTTGCGTAGGCACATGATCTCACATCACAAACGCCTATGGGATCAACACATGAGTACAAGCAGCACGCCTACTCTAAGTCGCCATCCTCCTCCTGGTCTAGCATCTTCAGCCACGTCAACCACTGCTGTCCTTCTTGCCCCCTCTCAACCATCCGCCACTCCGTCTCCCGCCTTGAGCAGTTTCCGCTCATCTGCCCACAGTCATGTGTCTGTCAAGGACATGTTTGAGCGTAAGAAGCCAATGTCACCAAGTCACCCCCTTGCCCAGCGTCTGACAGCTGGCTTGTCCGAACTATTAGCCCGCCAGCTTTTACCATACAATCTGGTTGAGTCTGAGGCGTTCAAAAAATTTGTAGCTATTGGGACACCGCAGTGGAAGGTACCCGGACGGAATTTCTTTTCACAAAAGGCAATCCCCAACTTGTACTCGATTGTGCAAAAGGAAGTCATGGCATGTCTGGCACACAGTGTTGGGGCAAGGGTCCATCTGACCACTGATACCTGGTCTGCAAAGCATGGTCAGGGCAGGTATATCACCTACACTGCGCATTGGGTAAACCTGCTGACGGCTGACAAGCAAGGAATGCGTCGCATTGCAGAGGAGTTGGTGACACCGCCACGAATTGCAGGCAGTCCTGCTGCCACCTCCTCTACTCCTCCTACTCCATCCTCTTCCATAACCTCCTCGGCTGAGTCCTCTTGTGCTGCTGCGTCTTGCTCCACATCAACGGCACCCCCCCAGCTCCCCAGGTACTATTCCACATCCCGGATACGGCAGTGTCACGCCGTCTTGGGTTTGACTTGCTTGAAAGCAGAGAGTCACACCGGACAAGCACTCCTGTCCGCCCTGAACGCACAGGTGGAAAAGTGGCTGACTCCGCAGCAACTGGATATCGGCAAAGTGGTGTGTGACAACGGAAAAAATTTGATAGCGGCATTGAAGTTGGGCAAGTTGACACATGTGCCGTGCATGGCACATGTGTGTAATCTGATCGTACAACGCTTTGTGCATAAGTACACAGGCTTACAGGACGTCCTGAAGCAGGCCAGGAAGGTGTGTGGCCATTTCAGGCGTTCCTACACGGCCATGGCTCACTTTGCCGATATCCAGTGGCGAAACAACATGCCAGTGAGGCGCTTGATTTGCGACAGCCCTACACGTTGGAATTCAACACTCCTAATGTTCGACCGCCTGCTCCAACAAGAAAAAGCTGTTAATGAATATTTGTATGACCGGGGTGCTAGGACAGCCTCTGGGGAGCTGGGAATTTTTTTGCCACATTACTGGACGCTCATGCGCAATGCCTGTAGGCTCATGCGTCCTTTTGAGGAGGTGACAAACCTAGTCAGTCGCAACGAAGGCACCATCAGCGACATCATACCATTTGTTTTCTTCCTGGAGCGTGCCCTGCGAAGAGTGCTGGATCAGGCTGTAGATGAGCGTGAAGAGGAAGAGGAAGAGTTGTGGTCACCATCACCACCAGAAACAGCCTTATCAGCATCGCTTGCTGGACCTGCGGCAACGCTGGAAGAGGATTGTGAGGAAGAGGAGTCAGAGGAGGAATGTAGCTTTGAGGAGGAGGAAGAGGAGCAAGACCAAACACAACAGGCATCCCAGGGTGCTCGTTGTCACCTATCTGGTACCCGTGGTGTTGTACGTGGCTGGGGGGAAGAACATACCTTCAATGACATCAGTGAGGAGGAGGAACGGGAAATGAGTAGCTCGGCATCCAACCTTGTGCAAATGGGGTCTTTCATGCTGTCCTGCCTGTTGAGGGACCCTCGTATAAAAAGGCTGAAGGAGAACGACCTGTACTGGGTGTCCACGCTACTAGACCCCCGGTATAAGCAGAAAGTGGCGGAAATGTTACCGAATTACAAGTCGGAAAGGATGCAGCATTTGCAAAATAAATTAAAAAGTATGCTTTACACAGCGTATAAGGGTGTCACAGCACAACGGGAATCTAACAGGGGGAGAGGTGGAAGTCATCCTCCTCCTCCTCCTCCTCCCACGACCACGCCGGCAAGGACAGGACGCTTTAAAGACGTGTTGTTGATGGAGGACATGCGGACCTTTTTAAGTCCTATGCATCGCCACAGCCCTTCGGGATCCACCCTCAGAGAGCGACTCGACCGACAGGTAGCAGACTACCTCGCCTTAACTGCCTTAACTGCAGATATCGACACTCTGAGGAGCGATGAACCCCTTGACTACTGGGTGTGCAGGCTTGACCTGTGGCCTGAGCTATCCCAATTTGCGATAGAACTTCTGGCCTGCCCCGCTTCAAGTGTCCTGTCAGAAAGGACCTTCAGTGCAGCAGGAGGTATTGTCACTGAGAAGAGAAGTCACCTAGGTCAAAAAAGTCTAGATTACCTCACCTTTATTAAGATGAATGAGGGATGGATCCCGAAGGGACTGACACTGGGCGATACATTCGATTAAAAAAGGCCTGATGAGATGAGCTGCCTTGGGCTAAAAATGGTCCACACACTGCTGTATTTTAGCTCTGAATGACGTTTGACTTGCGTGACTTATTCGCCACCAACTAGGGTTCAAGCCGCCATGTTTTAGGGCACTTTCTGCCTGTGAAACAAACATCAATTTTTCTGGCCGCTGCTACAGCAGCGGCTGCAACAATACCAAATTTTTCAGGCATGTGTACATGCCTAATTTTTAGGCCCACTGGTGCAGCACTGTGGCTTCAAAAACCAAACTAAAAAAAATCCTCCAAGATGGCACCAATATACCAGTGGTCTAAGCATCTTCCCACCTTGGCCTAAAAAGGGGAGGTGATTCAACAATTAAAAATCTCTGCCATTTACACGTCCACTGATAGGAGACGCGGAAGGTATTAAACTGATATGAACAATACTAAACTCACCACTCCTATCTGGTGGCACATTAGCTTGCCCGCGCAGTGCCCCAAATTTCAAGTAAGAGGACCGACCAAGCATCTTCTTCCATTTCCCTGTTACATAAATCAATGCCATATCCATAGAAATTGTAGAGAATATCCAGGATAGTTTTACAGGGCCAAATCATGTCGCCTGTTGAAAGAGGTGACCTTGCTCGGGTCCCAGGTGTGCGATTCCTAAAATGGCTGCCATATACATGTCCTCTGATAGGAGACGCGGAAGGTATTAAACTGATATGAACAATACTAAACTCACCACTCCTATCTGGTGGCACATTAGCTTGCCCGCGCAGTGCCCCAAATTTCAAGTAAGAGGACCGACCAAGCATCTTCTTCCATCTCCCTGTTACATAAATCAATGCCATATCCATAGAAATTGTAGAGAATATCCAGGATAGTTTTACAGGGCCAAATCATGTCGCCTGTTGAAAGAGGTGACCTTGCTCGGGTCCCAGGTGTGCGGTTCCTAAAATGGCTGCCATATACACGTCCACTGATAGGAGACGCGGAAGGTATTAAACTGATATGAACATTTACTAAACTCACCACTCCGAGTGCTGCTATTTATTTATTTTTTTTGTGGTGAGGCTTTACAGGACAGAGTGCTTCTCCACGGGACATGTTAACTCACGGGCAGCTGGCTCATCAAGGAACCAGAGCAGCTTGAACGAGGTGACCTTGCTCGGGTCCCAGGTGTGCGGTTCCTAAAATGGCTGCCATATACACGTCCACTGATAGGAGACGCGGAAGGTATTAAACTGATATGAACAATACTCCACTCCTATCAGTAGGTCCGTCCCATTGTGATTTATGCCCCCCACCCACCGCGCAGGGATGGGGGCCGGGGAGAGGAAAGTAGGCCCCCCCATTGTGATTTATGGCCCCCACCCACCGCGCAGGGGTGGGGGCCGAGGGGGAGGACAGTAGGTCCCCCCATTGTGATTTATGGCCCACACCCACCGCGCAGGGGTTGGGGAGGACAGTAGCTCCCCCCAGTGTGTATCATGGGCTTTGAGGACAGGTGTCAATCCATACCTGCCAAGTGACCCTATGTAGGGGTAACAGTCCCTATTCTGCTCTGTGTCAGTGTGGATCAGGGCAGGGCTTTGAGGACAGGTGTCAATGTTAGGTGATTTCTGCCCTTTATGGATTAAAAGCAGACTCTGCATCAACTGTGCAATTTTCCATGGGAGTTTTGCCATGGATCCCCCTCCGGCATGCCACAGTCCAGGTGTTAGTCCCCTTGAAACAACTTTTCCATCACTTTTGTGGCCAGAAAGAGTCCCTGTTGGTTTTAAAATTCGCCTGCCCATTGAAGTCAATGGCGGTTCGCGAACATTTGCGGAAGTTCGCGTTCGCCGTTCGCAAACCGAAAATTTCGGGTTCGCGACAACACTATCTTGGACTCCAAGCAATCCTCCAAGCTTTTATTTGTAACTGCACATGGAGCCTGCAATTGAATAGATGTTCTGAAAATCTATGTAAACGCAAGATCCCTCCTACAGGCAGTTATCCTGTTCTCCATCACAGCAACCAGAGTATGTTGAAGATCTACTGCATGAATTTACATTTTACAGCGCAGTTATGTCTAATGACTCAAGTGCACTGTGCTATTTGACCTATCCCCCAAAATTGGTGTCCTGAAAATCAGGATGTTGCAGAGTGGTGTCTAAAAAGGGGCAGGCCAGTGACCCAAAAAGGGGGTTCCCAGGAAGGTCTTGCTCACTACCAATTAAACCACTAATGGAAGACAATGCAGAGAGCACTATTTCAATGTATTTCAAGTGCATCTAATGATGTACTCATGCTATGTTTTTAAAGACAGTTCCCTGGTGTCCCCAAAAGCTGGAAACCAGATTACAAAGTTGGGACAGCAAGACATGACCCTGAAATAGGAGCTGCCCCACCAAACGTGGGGCAGTTTTGAGTCAATTTTTCTAGTGTCTCCAAACTGTATCTGCCCTGCAAAAACCTTATGGGAGGTATGCATTCAAGCATATATACAGGTATATGTTAAAATTAAAATAATATGGGAAGGATAGATGGATGACACTGTTAAACAACACACAAACTAAAAGACCTAAGCTGTGGTCACCTCTGCCCTAGACCTTCTGTTGCATTCCAGGGCTTCAAACAGGAACAACGATTCCGATGAAAATATTGTGGTGCCCGATATGTTCCTTTCATTTTATGTCTTTCAAAGGGAAAGGTTTTGGAAGAGCCCGATCTATTTTGGTAGTACATAGCTGTGCATGCAACGTTGTTGAAAAGGAAAAAAGAGTTAGACGGCCACTGGGTGATGTAAGAAAAAAAAAAACGAAAAAAAAAAAGCCTACAAAGACCTAAGCGTGCATAAATTTCATACTCCAATAAAAAACTAATTCATGTGTGGCCTTGATTTAATTATTTTGGATAAGCTATTCAAATAATCAAATGTTAGAAAAACGTTTCAAATTAGTTATCTACTGAAGTTTCCACAGACTTTATTGGTTACTTCTGTACATTAATCATTTGAAAGGTTTTTCTAGCAGACAATGATCATTTGAAAATGTTATCCAAAATAATTAAAGGAACACACCCCAGTAAATGACATTTTTTTTTTTTTAAATAAAGGTTTAGTAGATATAAAGTCAGGTTGATGAGGATCCTGCTCAATGAATTTACTATTGTCACTGTAATATTTTATAATAGTCTAATTTATGGTTACATTTCCCCTTTATAAAATATTGTAAAGCGCAGTGGAATAATTTGCCACTTCTTATGAACTCCATCCTTTGAAATCCCTCCCCTTTTTCTCCAGAAGAGACTGAAAGTCTCTGAACATATCCCTCTGTGCGTGTGCACCTTTTAAATCGGATACTGCCCACACATAAAGCACTTCAGCTTGGGTGTGGATACGTCCTGTAAATCGAGGCCTATGTTTGTTACTTTGTCCAATGTTTTTAAATGTTAGCAGTCTGCCACTAGGTGGAGTAAAGTCTAAGAAATCAATTTAAAAGGACCTTACAGCCTACACATTTCAGAACCAACAGCTTGCGTTAACACTAAAAATATATCACGTATATAATCAAATTACAACAAATTTGGCCCTTTTAACAAATACTTCATGCGGCTCTGTCACTTTGCAAGTTTTTTTGTTTGTTTGTTTTTTTAAACTGACCCTTTTGTCTATTTCGCTTGTTTTTATAGGCTGTAAATTCACCTTAGTGTTTTAGCACTGACTTATTTTTCTTACAAGGTGCCTGGTCTTTGGGAACCTTGGAAATGGGCAGAGCCAAAGCTCTATTTAAGTTGCTAAGCTAATTTACCCACAATCCATCAGCCTCAAGAATCCCGCAGAATGGCAAACACCAGACATCATGGACAGAGAAGAACAAAATGGAGGCACGCGTGTATCGAAACTGAGCCCAACGAAGAAAAGATAATAAATATATATAAATAAAGGCAATGGAAGGGAGTACAACATTTTAAATACAAGGGGCATAAGGAAAGGTTTAACTTAACAAGAAAAAAAACAACATTACTGTGTCATATTATCTGTAGTAGTAAAAAACTTTAAAACGGAGCATAGCTTTACATACATTTTTGTTATTACTGAGCAAAAATTTAGTATTTTCTATTTAATTGTTTAAGTTGGTATAAGCAAAAAGTACCAACATTTTTTTTATAATTTTTTTTTTAAAATTAGCATTTTAGTTTTTTTGCAGAAATGCAATAATACAGTAATCTATAAATCATCGTCTTTTAGAGAAAAATCCACTGGGTGCACACCAGATCAGAGCGGTCTTTCATGCTATCCTTGTACAGAGGCACGCTTTGTGTCATCAATTTCGACACAGGACACTACACGTCTGTGGTCCTAAGTTGCATCCCCAATGTGCACAGGAGAATCCAAATGAGTTTCGGCACACAAACACTTGCGTCATGTAACTTTTTATTAGATCAAGGAACGCACAAATGTTTCTGTTTTGCAATGAGGACTTTGTCAGGATAATCACTCCTTGAAATAAAATCCCATATATAGTGAAGCACATAAGATAATTATATACAGCTCCTTCGATTCATGGGAATCTCCACGCTACGGAGAGAGCGGAGCTGACACAACATAGTCACATCAAGTGACACTTAAGGACAAGGAGACATACACAATATCCAAACAACGCATCTCCATCTCTCTTGGGAGACAAATAGAAGGAAATAGATATACAATCTAAGTACATTATATTTGTACAATCTAAGTACATTATATTTAAAAAAAAATAAAAAAGAGTAAGAATAACCCAGAATAAAGAGAGCTTATCATAAAGAAATAAAACATTGATCAAATCGCATTGTCTTCATAAAAGAAGAAGTCTTATACACTAATGTTACACATTAGTATGAAATCCATCCCACAATATTGATCCAAATCATAAAGCATACTCAATAACATTCACTAAACTTTTTTTTCCCCAGTAAATACATTTTTGTGTAAATAATAGCACATGAGGGTTAAGAATAATACTGACCATTTGGACATCAAAGGATTAAAAGTATTAAATTGCATTACATTTTATTATATTATAGAATTTACACAAAACTACAGTTGTATGTGCAAATATGGAGGAAAATTGTATTTTTCTACTAAAAAATAACACATAAAACAATTAATAAAGGGTCATGTATAGTGGTAAAGTCTCTGAATGTCATACTACATCCCATCTGTGTTTATACTAAAAAGTTCCAAATCAGAATACGAATAAAGTGCTAAGTGTTGTGCATATATGGAACCAGTGAATACATAATTAATCCAATAAAGTGATAACATCTAAATAATAATGGTAAATAAGAAAAGCTTATAGGGACACTATAGGCACCCAGACCACTTCAGCTCATTGAAGTGGTCTGGGTGCACTGTCCCAGGTCCCTAAACACTGCAAAACTAATTATTGCAGTTAAGAAACTGCAATAATCTTTGGTAGAAAGCAACTAGAGGTGGAGTTAACCCACAGACAGCCACTAGAGGGACTTCCAAGCTACTTCTGGTCGCCTAACTGACACTGGATGTTCACACGCTATGCATTGGGAAGTCCTAGACACACTTTATTTTACAGTTTGGAACAGCAGTAGTAATAGTTTTCTGATGTCTGTAGGATTATCAAGAATTATCAGCATATATATAATTTATGTCCTGATCTTGCCCCTAACACACCCTTGTGCGGAGTTAAAGTCCATCTCCTTTCTCTCCTTTTGCAATTTTGTACCCCAGTGCTCTAAAAGGCCAAAACCCTCTTTCCTACACCATGACTTTATCCAGGGCCAGATTAAGAGCCCAGTGGGCCTGGTGCTGACAATTATGATGGGGCCTAATTACAGAATCTTATCGACCAAAAACACTAAAACAGTCAAACCTCCCAAGCGTCATGTATCTAATGGAGTTGGTCTTGGAGGGAAACTCAAAGGATCCAGCCATGAGAAAACACATACTCTATGCTAATCTCTTTATCTAACTAATGCTTTCATCTTTCAAGTAAATCCATACCCCATAACAGCAGTGTCCATGGGCACTGGGAGATATGGGGACACAGACATTTGGGGACACTGGGACACAGAGACATGGGGATACAGGCACTGGAAGACATGGGGACACTGAGACACTAGGTACACTGGCTGGGAGACATAGGGACACTGAGACACTAGCTTGGAGTCGTGGGGACACTGGGAGACATGGGGACAGAGAGACATAGGGACACAGACACTGGGAGCCATGGGGACACAGACATTTGGGGAAACTAAGACACTAGGGACACAGACACTAGGGACACTGGCTGGGAGTCATGGGGACATAGACATGGGGACACTAAGGACACAGAGACATGGGGTCACAGACACTGGGAGACATGGGGACACTGAGACACTAGGGACACTGGCTGGGAGACATAAGGACACTGGGAGACATGGGGACACTGAGATATGGTGTCACAGATACTTGGAGACCAGGGGACACCCGGAGCCATGGGGACACAGACACTAGCTGGAAGACATGGGGACACTGGGAGACATGGAGACACTGTGTCCCTAGTGTCTCCCTATGTCTCACAGCGTCCCCATGTGAGTGTCCCCATGTGTCTCAATGTCCCCACGTCTCCCAGTGTCCCCTAGTGTCTCCATGTCTCCCTGCTGCCTTTCCCCCCATCCTTCACATACCTGAGCTATAGTCTCTGCAGGCTGGGAGCTGTTGTCTGGACTCTCTGTGCTGTGTAGCTGCTCCCCCGTGGATCAGTGAGTAGAGAGAGGCAGGGAGATGCTGTAACTTCCTATCCCTGCCTCTCTCCATACACTCCATACACACCCTATAGGCCGGTGCTGGTATTGCAGAGTAATCTCAGTTTATACACTGCATATTAGCTGTTATAACTCTAAAATGGGCCTGGGTGCTTTTTTTGTTTGTTTTGTTTTTATAGCAAATCAGGTATAGCAATTTGGACAGAACCCTCTACAACTTCATTCTTCTTATGTAATAAGCCCTTGCCCCTGCTGTGACTACATTCGTACTATTCATTGAGCAGGGCCCTCAACCCCTCTGTTCCTGTGTGTCCAACTTGACACCCCGTTACTAAGGCTAGAGCTGTGCTGTGAACTGTGCCTTCGAGTGCACCTCTCACTAATCCCACTGGTCTAGATACAAAGTAAAATAAGAAATATATGGATAAATCGATAACTAATTCTTTAAATCAGTGTGCTCAAAAAAGACGATTAGCACACTGAAAGCCTCTAATGTTAAAGGTAAATTGGAAATAGTTAAAGATAAGTAGCATGGTCGCAGATGCAAGTACTTCACTCTACGTCATAGAAGAAGTACTCTGTGACACCCTGACGCCCGCGTTTCGCCCGACCGTCAGACGAGCCAGGTCGGGCGAAATGCGCACTTCAGGGTGTCACAGAGTACTTCTTCTATGACTTAGAGTGAAGTACTTGCATCTGCGACCATGCTACTTATCTTTAAAGGAACACTATAGTCACCTAAATTACTTTAGCTAAATAAAGCAGCTTTAGTGTATAGATCATTCCCCTGCAATTTCACTGCTCAATTCACTGTCTTTATCCTGTTAACCCCTTAAGGACCGCTGACGGTTCAGGACCGTCAGCGGTAAAACGTGCGTTTGGACCGCTGACGGTCCTGAACCGTCATAACGGTTTTGGGCAACTTACCTGATCGCCGTCGGTCCCACGGCGGCGATCAGCTCTCCTCCCGGTCCAGGGGGACTGCCTGTCTGCCCGGGCAGTCCCCCCTCGGCAGATCAGGACCCTCACTCGATCACATGACCGCAATAGGGGTCTGTGTATCTGCCTGCAGGGGGACTGTCTGTGCTGACAGGCAGTCTCCCTGCAAGTGAAAAATCATAAAATAAAGTGTAAAACAAAAAAATCAGTGTAAAAAAAATTATAATATGTGTATATATATATGATATATATACATGTATTATATCTATATATACCTATATATAATATATGTATATATATCATATATATAATGTCACACTAAGTGTATTTTTATGTTTATATATACGTATATTAATATAAAAATACACTTATATTTAAATTACACACGAATATATACAATATATATAATAACTATATATATGGTATATATATATATTATTATAAAATACAAATAATATGTTAATAAAAATAAATAACAAAAAATAAAAATAATTTTTAATAATTAAAAAAATTATATATATATTCAATTTTATTCTAACAGTATTTTGATATTGATATATATATATTTATATCAAAATACACTTAGAATGTAATGATATATATATCTATGTATAAATAAATAAATAAAAATAATACGAAATATACATATGTCCACATACAAAATTACATTAATAATTTCATAAATATACACGTAGACGTCAAATATATAAATATGTATATATATTAAAATTCTACGTGCATATTTATGTAATATTTTTACCTAATTAAGTAATTTTAATGATTGCAATTTGAGGGACCTGCCTGCCAACCCAGGCCAAAAGTCCAGATAATTTAATTTGCTAGCACTGTGCTTAACCCTGTAACTTTCTATGACACCCTAAATCCTGTACATGGGGGTACTGTTTTACTCGGGAGACTTCGCTGAACACAAATATTAGTGTTTCAAAACAGTAAAACATATCACAGCGATGATATTGTCAGTGAAAGTGAAGTTTTTTGCATTTTTCACACACAAACAGCTCTTTCACTGAGGATATTATTGCTGTGATATATTTTACTGTTCTGATACACTAATATTTGTGTTCAGCGAAGTCTCCTGAGTATAACAGTACCCCACGTGTAGAGGTTTTATAGTGTTTGTGAAAGTTACAGGGTCAAATATAAGGCTTGATTTTACTTTTTTTTTTTATTGAAATTTGTCAGATTGGTTAGGTTGCCTTTGAGAGCGTATGGTAGCCAAGGAATGAGAATTAGCCCCATGATGGCATACCATTTGCAAAAGAAGACAACCCAAGGTATTGCAAATGGGGTATGTTCAGCCTTTTTTAGTAGCCACTTAGTCACAAACACCGGCCAAAGTTAGCGTTTTTTGCATTTTTAACACACAAACAAATATAAATGCTAACTTTGGCCAGTGTTTGTGACTAGGTGGCTACTAAAAAAGACTGGACATACCCAATTTTAAATACCCTGGGTTGTCTACTTTAAAAAATATGTACATGTTAGGTGTGTTTCGGGGATTTATGACAGATAACGGTGTAACAATGTCACTATTGATACATTTAAAATATATATATATTGAAACAGCAATTTCCTACTTGTATTTATAGGCCTATAACTTGCAAAAAAAAGCAATAAAGCATGTAAACACTGGGTGTTTTTAAACTCGGGACAAAATTTTGAATCTATTTAGCAGTTTTTTTCATTAGCTTTTGTAGATAAGTAAAAGATTTTTCAAGTAAAAGTCCAAAAACATGTTTTTTTTTATTTTTCACCATATTTTATTATTTTTTTTAAATACAATATATGACATAATATAAATACTGGTATGTAAAGAAAGCCCTTCTTGTCGTGAAAAAAACAATATATAACTTGTATGGGAACCGTAAATGAGAGAGCGGAAAATTACAGCTAAACACAAACACCACATAAGTGTTAAAACTGCTCTGGTCCTTAACGTACAAACATCGCAAAAACAGGCCGGTCCTGAAGGGGTTAAATCACTTTGTTTCTGTTTATGCAGCCCTAGCCACACCTCCCCTGGCTATGATTGACAGAGCCTGCATGAAAAAAAAACTGGTTTCACTTTCAAACAGATGTAATTTACCTTAAATAATTGTATCTCAATCTCTAAATTGAACTTTAATCACATACAGGAGGCTCTTGCAGGGTCTAGCAAGCTATTAACATAGCAGGGGATAAGAAAATCTTAATTAAACAGAACTTGCAATAAAGAAAGCCTAAATAGGGCTCTATTTACAGGAAGTGTTTATGGAAGGCTGTGTAAGTCACATGCAGAGAGGTGTGACTAGGGTTCATAAACAAAGGGATTTAACTCCTAAATGGCAGAGGATTGAGCAGTGTGGCTGCAGGGGCATGTTCTATACACCAAAACTGCTTCATTAAGCTAAAGTTGTTCAGGTGACTATAGTGTCCCTTTAACTATTTCCAATTTACCTTTAACATTAGAGGCTTTCAGTGTGCTAATCAACTTTTTTGAGCACACTGATTTAAAGAATTAGTTATCGATGTATCCATATATTTCTCATTTTACTTTGTATCTAGACCAGTGGGATTAGTGAGAGGTGCCCTCGAAGGCACAGTTCACAGCACAGCTCTAGCCTTAGTAACAGGGTGTCACTGTTCTGCATCGCTCTATTCTTAATGACAGCTATCTTTAGCCCTTCTACCAACTATCTCACCATTATAGCAACGGTTTATCTACTGTCTATTTATCTACAGCGTTCTGTGTAGCAGCAGTTTCACCAGGGATAGCTGCGTCATTACGAAACATCAGACCATTAGTGATTACAGGCTCCAGTTACAATGTTGCTAACATAACTGTTGTGACCGTTACTATCTCTCCGTTCTCACGGGGAGCGGTGCTCTTTTCTTTTCTTTTTTCCCCTACATATACATATATACATATATATATATATATATATATATATATATCTCAGTATTTACATCTTCTATACTACTAAGTACTTATACATCCTACAGTACTGGCCCAATCCCTTAACTCTTTATGCATGGCATTTTTTTGCCGCTATTCAGCTTTGCAGATCTCCCTCATATCTACCAAGTGGCCTGGGGTTTGCTTGCCAGTCTTGTCAATATTCTGACGACCTCCAGTCAGCATCAGGCCAGACCCAGGCTCCTGGGAGACAGTAAACTGTCTAATCTACTCTCTTAAGAAAATCATATCATGACATACATGGCATGCTACTGGTAAGTATGAAGTTACTTTAAGAATAAATGCAGTAAATTTGACAAAGTAAATGTCACAATCCACAGTGCCGATGTAAAGCACACCATTTTAGAAAGTTTTCTTCAAACCTCTCTCTCCTAAATGACAATCTTCTACATTAAAACAAGTTTCACCGCTTTGATTGATGTCAAGATTCTTTAGCATTTAGAGCACAAATTCCTTTCTCAAAACAATGTTTTTGTCACAAGCAGATAGATTGCAACGAGGACAGGAGTACTCAAGTGTGTCTGCTCTCAATGCAAAATGTCGAAACCCATCGTGTCCTTAATTTTTGTAGTTTCCTTGCTGGGTAAGTTAATTTTCAAAGACCATTAGTCATTAGAAGAGTCATATTGTAAAGTAGCAAAAAAAATGTGTTTTGAGTTAATTTTATTTAAAAATTAGATAAAACTTATAGGAGAGCATCTGCATTTCACAGGAAATTGGGAAAAGCTACTCACTGGGTTTTATTCAATAAACATCATATTCTAGTGAATTAAAAATGATATTACAAAATGTAGGTAAAAATAGCTAATTTGGAAATTCTCTAACTCAGCTATAGTCAGTTTTTTTTTTACTTATTAATTTAGTGTAGCGTAGACTGTGGTGAAACAGAATTGTTAAATTTAAACACAAAGTGGCTGTAACAATATCAATCTCACTTAATATGGTATAAATGTTGCAGTTAATTTTTAAATTCACCATGGTGAATTGTTTATCAAATTAGCTCAAATGTGTGTTTTTCTAACAATTCTATTTGACGTCAGCTAGATTTTTTTTTACACTGAAAGGAATATTTCAGAAACTGTAGGTTTTACATTCTATAGTTTTTTTAATGGTATCAATTTTATTAGTTTACCAATGAAATTAAAATATTTTTTTATTATGTCCTATACTTGTTATACCAATATAAACAGTGTATTATATAGAATGTAAAATGTTTCAGATAACAAAATGGAAACAAGTAGAACATCAGTCAGTAACTGACTAAGAATATTAGTGTAACGGTTTGGAATTACAGGATTACGTTCTTTTATTTTTGGGGCTTCTTATTAATTTGAGGTGTGTGCTTAAGATACATTTATAATTTACAGCAGTTTTGTTTTGCTTTTTCTAGGGATTTGAACATTAATCCACCTTTTTGTATGTTTTATTGTGAATTTCTAATTGGAAACACACACACACATATATATATATATATATATATATAAATATAAAACACTCAACAGTACTGTAGGTTGATGTCTGCCCACTGTCAGTGACCCAGAGTCAACAGTAACATGGTATTTCATATCAGCATCAAGCCAAAGAGCTGTGATTATTCATGTGTTTGTGGACTGTGTAGAGAACTCAGGACCGGTGCAAGGATTTTTGCCGCCCTAGGCAAAAAAAAATTTGCCGCCCCCTCCCCCCCCATATGTCCTGCCCACCATGTGACATCACAATGCCCCGCCCATATGCTCTGCCATATGGGCCAACGCCAGTCTTCACAAAGTGTCTTTTATCTGAAAAGACTGTTTACATTAAAAAGCCTACAGGCACAGGTTATAGACACCAGAACCACTACATTATGCTGTAGTGCTTCTGGTGACTATAGTATCCATTTAATGTGAGGTAAATTAGAAATTAGTGCCACTAATAATATATTGGATTGCCTACTTACCACCAGATGAGGACAAGAGGCTGATGATGGGCTCAGTCTGGCTCCACAGGTCTGGTGTAGAAGAGGCTCTCTGGAGACTGTTTTTAACAGTGCTCACAACAATTAACGAACAGGAAGCAGCTCCATTTTTCGGGCCCCTTACACAGCTCAAGGTCTGGGCCCCCAGAGCTTGACCGTGAGTATGCCTACAATGCCCACCCATAAATCCACCTACATGGCCCATCCATGAGTTGGGGATGTTTTATGTGTGCAATTTGTGTAAGGGATGTAGTGTGTTTATAGGGGATGCAGTGTGTGTTTGCATATAAGGAATGCATTGTATGTTTCTGTGTGTGTGTGTGTGTGTGTGTGTGTGTAAGGG
Source organism: Pelobates fuscus (assembly GCF_036172605.1). Classification (NCBI taxonomy): domain Eukaryota; kingdom Metazoa; phylum Chordata; class Amphibia; order Anura; family Pelobatidae; genus Pelobates; species Pelobates fuscus. The sequence goes on from NC_086328.1 coordinate 31,743,769, forward strand.
GTGCAAAGTTTGTTTCTGTGTATGTAATGTAGTTTCTGTGTCTAAGAGAATGAGTGTTTGTGTGAACGTCAGGGATGCATTGTGTGTTTCGGGTGTGTCTGTATGGGAGTAGGAATGCATTGTATGTTTCTGTGTGTGTGTGTGTGTGTATGTGGGGGGGATGCATTGTGTATGTGTGTAGTGTAAAAGAGAGGGTTTGTGGGGTAGGATAGGGACTGAGAGGGGAGCAGCTCTTTCTTTCTTTATTTTTAAAATTCATAGTGCTCTCCCCTCCGGTCAATTATTGATTTCCCCTTCCCTTCTGTCCCTCCATGTTCTCCCTTGGCCCCCTGTCCCTCTGCAGTTCCCCCTTGGTGGTCTTCTCACTCCCACCTCCCCCCCCCCCTTAGTGGTCCTCCCTCTCCCAAACCCCTTAGTAGACCTTCCCCTACTCCCCCCCACCCCCTTAGTGGTAATCTCCCCTCCTCCCCTAGTGGTCCTTATACCCCCTCCCCCCTAGTGGTCCTTATCCCCCCCCCCACCTCCCTCCCTCCCACCATTAGTGGTCCTTATCCCCCTGCCTCCCTCCCACCATTAGTGGTCCTTATCCCCCTCCCTCCCTCCCACCCCTAGTGGTCCTTATCCCCCTCCCTCCCTCCCACCCCTAGTGGTCCTTATCCCCCTCCCTCCCTCCCACCCCTAGTGGACCTTATCCCCCTCCCTCCCTCCCACCCCTAGTGGACCTTATCCCCCTACCTCCCACCCCTAGTGGTCCTTTTCCCCCCCTCCCTCCCACCCCTAGTGGTCCTTTCCCCCCCCCTCCCTCCCACCCCTAGTGGTCCTTTTCCCCCCCTCCCTCCCACCCCTAGTGGTCCTTTTCCCCCCCTCCCTCCCACCCCTAGTGGTCCTTTTCCCCCCCTCCCTCCCACCCCTAGTGGTCCTTTTCCCCCCCTCCCTCCCACCCCTAGTGGTCCTTTTCCCCCCCTCCCTCCCACCCCTAGTGGTCCTTTTCCCCCCCTCCCTCCCACCCCTAGTGGTCCTTTTCCCCCCCTCCCTCCCTCCCACCCCTAGTGGTCCTTTTCCCCCCCTCCCTCCCTCCCACCCCTAGTGGTCCTTTTCCCCCCCTCCCTCCCTCCCACCCCTAGTGGTCCTTTTCCCCCCCTCCCTCCCTCCCACCCCTAGTGGTCCTTTTCCCCCCCTCCCTCCCTCCCACCCCTAGTGGTCCTTTTCCCCCCCTCCCTCCCTCCCACCCCTAGTGGTCCTTTCCCCCCCCTCCCTCCCTCCCACCCCTAGTGGACCTTATCCCCCTACCTCCCACCCCTAGTGGTCCTTTTCCCCCCCTCCCTCCCACCCCTAGTGGTCCTTTCCCCCCCTCCCTCCCACCCCTAGTGGTCCTTTTCCCCCCCTCCCTCCCACCCCTAGTGGTCCTTTTCCCCCCCTCCCTCCCACCCCTAGTGGTCCTTTTCCCCCCCTCCCTCCCACCCCTAGTGGTCCTTTTCCCCCCCTCCCTCCCACCCCTAGTGGTCCTTTCCCCCCCCTCCCTCCCACCCCTAGTGGTCCTTTTCCCCCCCTCCCTCCCACCCCTAGTGGTCCTTTTCCCCCCCTCCCTCCCACCCCTAGTGGTCCTTTTCCCCCCCTCCCTCCCACCCCTAGTGGTCCTTTTCCCCCCCTCCCTCCCACCCCTAGTGGTCCTTTCCCCCCCCTCCCTCCCACCCCTAGTGGTCCTTTCCCCCCCCCCTCCCTCCCACCCCTAGTGGTCCTTTTCCCCCCCCCCTCCCTCCCACCCCTAGTGGTCCTTTCCCCCCCCCCTCCCTCCCACCCCTAGTGGTCCTTTCCCCCCCCCCCCCTCCCTGCCAACGCTGTGATGGTAGTCACATAAAGTAAATTACATATAAGCACAGTGTGGATAATGATGCTTGTGCCTTTGAATGATTTACACAAAATAAAGAATGAGGTGTAATAATTGTCACACAATGTATGAATCTTGAATAGTGAAGCGTGGAAGCATTCTACCTTTGCACAGTATAGGGTAAATTAACCCTAGTGGTGCCTATTATTAGTTCTATTATGTGAAAGATGTAATGAGCCGAAGGAGCAGCATTAAAGAGGAATACCACACATTCTTGCCTCTTTTAATCCAGACAATAGTCTGACACTAGTTTGTTTAAGATTGAGTAATTACATAATCTATCTGGTCCTTTCTCCCCTCCCCCCTCCCACCCCTAGTGGTCCTTACCCTCCCCTCCTGCCCATGTAGCGTGGCCGGGCGGCGCGGAACGCGGGACAGGAACCTTTGTTTCCTGTACCCGGCCGCCGGCGGACTGAAGGGAAGCGCTCACTGAGTGAGCACTTCCTGTCATTCCGCTGGCGGCCGGGTACAGGAAACAAAGGTTCCTGTCCCGCGTTCCGCGCCGCCCGGCCACGCTACATGGAGAGACCGGCAGGAGGGAGTGCTCTGCGCTTCCCTCCTGCCGGTCACTCAAACCCGTCCGCCCTCCATGCTGCGCCGCCTGAGGCTTGCAAGAGCGCTCAGGCGGCGCAGCATGAGGAGCGACACCGGGTGCAGGGATCCGGCGCCCCCTGGTAAGTTGCGCCGTAGGCGGCTGCCTAGGTCGCCTTACAGGTGGCGCCGGCCCTGAGAGAACTTGATTAACCCCTTAAGGACCGGACTTTTTTGCGATGTTGTACATTTGCGACCAGGCATCTTTTTTACACTTTTGTGGTGTTTGTGTTTAGCTGTAATTTTCCGCTCTCTCATTTACTGTTCCCATACAAATTATAGATTGTTTTTTTCAGGACAAAAGGGGCTTTCTTTACATACCCTTATTTATATAATCTCATGTAATTTAATTTTAAAAAAAATGAAAAAATATGATGAAAAATTGAAAAAAACACACATTTTTTTTAATTTTATGTGAAAAATCTTTTACTCATCTACAAAAGCGAATGAAAAAAACTGCTAAATAGATTCAAAATGTTGTCCTGAGTTCAAAAATACCCAGTGTTTACATGCTTTTTGCTATTTTTTTGCATGTTATAGGGCTATAAGTACAAGTAGGATATTGCGGTTTCAAAACATACATTTTTAAAATGTATCAATAGTGACATTGTAACACTATTATCTGTCATAAATTGCTAAATAACACCCCACATGTACATATTTTTTTAAAAGTAGACAACCCAGGGTATTCAATATGGGGTATGTCCAGACTTTTTTAGTAGCCACTTAGTCGCAAACACTGGCCAAAGTTAGCGTTCATATTTGTTTGTGTGTGAAAAAAGTAAAAAACTAAATTGAACGCTAATTTTGGCCAGTGTTTGTGACTAAGTGGTTACTAAAAAAGACTGGACATACCCCATTTGCAATACCTTGGGTTGTCTATTATTGCAAATGGTATGCCATCATGGGGGTAATTCTCATTCCTGGGCTACCATACGCCCTCAAAGGCAACGTAACCAACCTGGCCATTTTCAATGTAAAAATATTTGACCCTGTAACTTTCAAAAACGCTATAAAACCTGTACATGGGGGGTCATGTTCTACTCAGGAGACTTTGCTGAATACAAATATTAGTGTTTCAAAACTGGAAAATGTATCACAACAATTATATCATCAGTAAAAGTGCTGTTTGTGTGTGAAAAATGCAAAAAAAGTCACTTTCACTGACAATATCATCGCTGTGATATGTTTTACTGTTTTGAATCACTAATATTTGTGTTCAGCGAAGTCTCCCGAGTAAAACAGTACCCCACATGTACAGGTTTTAGGGTGTTGTAGAACGTTACAGGGTAAAATACAGTGATAGCAAATTAAATTCTCTGGACTTTCGGCCTGGGTTGGCAGGCAGGTCCCTTAAATTGCAATCAATAAAATAACTTAATTATGTAAAAATATTACATAAATACGCACGTAGAATTTAAATATATATGCATATTTATATATTTGAAGTCTACGTGTATATTTATATAATTATTTATGTAATTTTGTATATGGACATAAGAATAGTTCGCATTCTTTTTATTTATTTATATATACATAGGTATATATACAATTTCATTCTAAGTGTATTTTGATATAAATATATATATTAATATCAAAATACAGTTAGAATAAAATTTCGGATAGATATATAATTTTTTTTTAATTTTTATTATTATTTTTACTTTTTTTAATTTAAATTATTTATTATTCGTATTTTATAATATATATATATATATACAATATATATAGTTATTATATATATATTATATATATATACACGTGTGTAAATTAATTATAAGTGTATTTTTATATTAATATATGTACATATTAATATAAAAATACACTTAGCATGACATTATATATATGATATATAGACATTTTTTTTATTAACTTTCACTTAAATTTTTTTTTGATTTTACAGTTGCAGGGAGACTGCCTGTCAGCACAGACAGTCCCCCTGCAGGCAGAGACTAGGACACCTATTGTGACCATGTGGTCGCCCTCTTGGGCGATCACATGGCCACAGGGGTCCTAAACCGCCATGGGGAGACTGTCTGGGCTGCAGGCAGTCTCCCCACACCGGGAGCACCGCCGATCGCCGGGGGAACGACGGCGATCGGGTAAGTACATTGGACGGTTAGGACGGTTCAGGACCGTCACCGGTCGGCAACGCAAAAATGCCGATGACGGTCCTGAACCGTCCTCCGTCCTTAAGGGGTTAAAAACAATAAGGATCCACTCTCATCTTGTAGACCTCGGTGCACTGTACCTGGGGCTGGCAAACCCCTATTCCATATAGTAAAGACAATGTAGTCCAGGCACTCAGGGTATTTTTAAAACAGCAGTTTTAGTGGAGAAACACAGCAACGTTTCGATCCACAGTCAGATCTTTGTCAAGCTTGACAAAGATCCGAGTGTGGATCGAAAAGTTGCGGTGTCGTGTTTCTCAAATAAAACTGCTGTTTGAAAAAGACCTGGACTACATTGTCTTCACTGTGTAGAGAACTTGGTAGACTAGCATATACAGTCTATGTTTATGTGAAAATGTGTTTAATACCTTTATTAAATACATTTTTAAGCTATAGCATTTTATTTCAAGTTTAAGTTTCTTCTTTTTTTGGCCACACTTGCAAAGTGTGTTTGTTGATAGATGGCACGCTGATGCACAGAACCAAATCAGGATCATGTAGTGGAAGAATATTCCTGCAAAGTATGGTTGCCAGGACCACACACGGATTCTACGTGCTGATGGACAGTATATGAAACGGATTCTACGTGCTGATGGACAGTATATGAAAAGTGCTGTTTTACAATATGTATATGTTGCTTGAGTCCAATCAATTATGTAATCAAAGCAATGTGCTGTGATCTCATCTGCATTAATTACTTTACTTCTTTCCTGATGCATACTGCAGGTCAGTACTTTTCATGCACTGCCTGGTACCTTGAAGATGTGTCCAGTTAAATTTGGTAAATTGGGCTACTCTCTGAGAGAGATTTCATCCAGAAATGCTCAGGTTTTTTTTCCACCCATTTCAATCTAATGTGTATTTGTAGAAGGACAAATCTACAGGTAGAAATGTTCATGGATTTTGTATAGAAAAATGAAAATGCATAAAGATGCAGGCATTCCTTCAAGCTAGGAACAATCCACTTTTTTTTTTTTTAATTCTTTATTTTTGTTAGTGCATAAACATGTAACAGTCGCGTGTGAGGTACCCCAAAGGCAATCCTCCAGCGTTTTAAATTTATAGATTACATTGGGGTAAATGAGAAACATGCACATTTTTGGTGTTATTAAGAGAAGGTTAATACAATATGTTGCATACAAGTTTGGTCATTTATGTCTTGTCATTTAGGTCTGTAAAATTTTAACAACAACAGTGAGGAGTGCGTTAGATCGTGCTTAACCTGTCCTGTCGAATAGGTTGGCAGAATTTTTACATCAATTGTGAAGCTTTAATGCAAATGAGCTGAACTAGAAGTGCGTTAGAACATGCTTTTATGTCACAGTGCTTATGAGACAGGGTCATCAGCTTAACGTTTGTGTTGTAGGTCGCACGTACAGCATTATGGAAAGTTAATTAAGACATTCCCAGTGGGTTGCAGGTCGCTGATAGCGCATCACACAAGGTAGCCAGCCCAAGGCCTAAGTACTCCTATTTAATAAGGTGACTTGTGCCTTGGGGGCAAACCAGTGGTTTTGTAAAAGACGTTAAGCTATCACAAGTGATGATAAACTAGGATTAAGGACATGGGTAGGCAATATAAGCACCAAGCTTGGTTCAGTGTCTAGGTATTAGATGAGCCAAGTGTAGCTTCTCTCCCCAGGGTCTGCTCCTAAGGAGTGTACCCCAGCCAGACTCACATGTCTGTCTTATAATGATAATTAGTGAGTGGTGAGAGACTAGTGAGATAACAGGAATTAAGCACTAAAGATAAGAGTAACAAGCTTATGTTAATCTTCTCGTAGGGTAAGTAGACTGCTACTGGGTAAGTGACAGGTACCATAACAGATGCTAAACGAACAGAAAAATAAAAGATTAAGTTCCCTGGCGGCCACCCCTAGAGCAAGTATATAACAAACATATATAAACATAAACAGAACGAGTGGGGGTCCCTACGGCAATGGTGCTGATGTGGTATATTAACATACAACAGGTACATTACCAAGAGACCTAGCTGGGCTCAGAGTGCAATCAAAACTGGTGGCATCCAGGGGTAGTAAGGCAGTTCGTTCGCACCTAGCCGAATAAGGCTGATGGATCCCCCTGGTGCACCCTTTTTACAGTCCACAGTCACCCTATACCTTGTATCGGTAGGGCACAGTCCCTGTCCGCACTGGGGCATGCCAAGCTTTGGGGTCCAGATGCTAGGCAGTGCAGTTTGGCGACCAGAGTTTGGTCTCTCTGCAGCTTGTCAGGCGTGGGCTTGATCCATGGCGGCTTCCGCCACTGTACCTCCGCTTGTGGGTCTTTGCCGGGTCGGCTTGTGGAAGAGCCTCGCTTTCCGCGGTGGCCCATGGATCGGGTATGCGCTCGGTCCTTTCGAGATTTCCGTCCGGTCGTTAGTCTGCTGTTCCGATTGGATATGTGAGCCCGCTGTTTAGCGTGTGGGGTTGGTCGGTGTCTCAAGCTCTCCTGGTGCCGAGGTCGACTCGCGGCGGCCATTTTATGCGCTCCACGTGGGTGCTGTATTGAGCGGGTGCCTTGTTTAAGTGTGGCGCTCTGCTGCATGCGCCGCTCCAGCTCATCCCAGAACGCCTGGAAAATTGCATCCAGCTTTGCAGCGTATGCAGTGTGTTCTGGGCTTGAGATCCCTGTGATCGCCCTGGGTTTTGTGGGTGCTACTGCGGCAGCAGTTTCAGGGGTGTCTCGGGTCCGTTTGGTTACATGCTGAGTTGTGGGTATAGTCGTCCCCAGCGAGGACCGGGATAACCCCCGCCGGTCCAGGGGGGGGGGGGCAGCAGGGCTATAGTGGGCTCTCGGGTATGAGCGTGTCCCGCGCCAGGGGATCGGCCACCTCCCCCAGGCTCTAGGCTCCGCTCCGCAGTAGGCCGCATGGCCGGTTGCAGTAGTCGCTTGGTGTACCGGGTCAGGAGAGGTATCTCCCTGATGCCCGCTTGATTCCGCTTCAGTTTCTGAGCCTCCCGGGCTGTTGGAGCCAGTATCTCGTTCTAAAGTAGCGTGTTTGCGCCCGTTAGACCAGGAGCTCTCAGAAACCTCGACCGGCCATCTTGGCTGTCAGGCCCTGCCCCCTCGGAACAATCCACTTTTGATACTCCAATCCCCCATCTCAAGTTACGCTATAGCCAAATGTTAGCCTAGATCTGAACTCATGGTCTTCGCAGAGCCAGAAGGACAAGGTTAGCTTCTTTTTAGATTTGGAACTAGCAGGAATATACGGCCATTGATCCTCCCAGACACCTCATGGTCTCAATTGCTGATTTGTCGAGAACTCCTGAGGAAATCGTCAGATTTCAGTTTGGCGTGGAGTAACCTATGCTGTAAAACTGTAAGCACTGCTTAAATCAACATCCATACCTAATGCCATGGTTAACTTGATCCAGCTAAATCAAAGTTATCCCTTCCTACCCACAGCATCCAGATTGCCTTTTTCTCATATTTCTCTTCACCGATCAGTATACAGGGTGTAATGTTGATGTACAGTATGACACTTTATTTTCACATGCTTTGAGAATTTCCTTGGGTCAAGTCCTGGGTGGAAAAGTGTGGGAACTCCCCCAAGATTTTCACCATCCACCTTTAAAAAAAAAAAAATGAACGTACATGCATAGACACACACGAATACAGTTATACAGACATACATGCACCCACTCATACAGTCATACAGACACAAATAGTTATACACACACATACTCTGTCATACAGACACACATGCACCCACTTACACAGACACACACAGTCAGACAGTCATAAAGACACATTCTCATACAGCGACACACATGCACTCATACATACTGACAAAGTCATAGAGACACAAAGTTTGCAGCTGCAGCAATAGCCCAAATGCATTCAGTGTCCAGAAAAAAAATTGGTGCTTACACATCCGGATCCTATACAAAGTGCCTCCAACAGGATGCACATTCACAAATTATATTTTGGATAAACTATTAAAATTATTTTTTAAAATCTTAAAATATAATTACACACACAATATATTAAAAAAAATATCAAATTATGATTATGTTTTCAAAAATGTGAAATCATTTGAAAAGATTATTTAAAAAATATTACATTGAGGCCAAAATGATCAACAAACATAAAAAAAAAAAAAAAATCCTGTCAGAGACAGCGTAGATATTGTAAATGGGAGAGAGACAGTGTTTGCGATCTTTTAGCAACCCTCACCCATGAAGCCCCATGTAGCACATCCAAAATAGTCACAGATTTGGGCTCTCCTCTATAGAATATAGCATAAAATTAAGTTAAGAGTAAAAACAGGGCGTGGCTTGGACGTCGACCAGGATGGAAGCTTAAGCTGTGAGCTCTGCTCCACCGGTCCTTACAAAGCCCTAATAATCCTCGACTATTAGCCCTAATGGGACGGAATTGAAGGGGTGAACCTACCAGGACCCCCAGGGGTTCCCAAACACACCAGTCGCTGGGTCCGATGGATGAATTTCTGCAAACACCAGCAGACACACGCGACGAGGCCGGAGGCCCCAAGATGGCGCTCACTTCCTCCGCACCTGGAGCTCCCTCTACCTCTACATTAGATGGTATCGGGGAAGAAATCCGCACTATAGCGGCCTCCATGGCCACGAAGGCAGACCTCCTGGTACTCACCACCACTATCCAGGATGCCCTGCGAGCTGAAATGTCCGGAATCCGGACGGAGGTGGAAGCGCAGGGTAACCGCGTCCAAGAGCTAGAACGCTCCCATGAGGCCCAAACTGCCAGACTAGCGTCAACTGACACGGCCGTAGCTCGACAGGGTGACTTGCTCCTGCAGCTTAGAAGGACGGTCGAAGTCCTCGACAACCGCGGGCACCGATGCAACATCCGGGTACGCGGCATGCCGGAGACAGAGGGCGAGGAAGACATCGAAACCACATTAACGGCCCTTTTCTGCCTGATCATGCCTGGTGACACCCCGCTGGAAAATCAGGCACGATAGAACACACAGGGCACTTAGACCTCGCTCACTAGAGGAAGGCCCGAGAGATATATGTTGCTTGCACTCATTTGCCATGAAAGCTGCCATCATGAAGGCGGCCAGATCCCAGCCCACATGGAATATCGAGGGGCGCATATATCATTATTTAATTACCTATCTCCGGTTACATTGGAGGCCAGAAGAGCATTGCGACCCATCACATCGCTCCTTAGGGACCACAACGTTCCGTACAAATGGGGCTTCCCATTCGCCCTATCGGCAAGGCACCAGAACGGGTGGGTATCGATCCGCTGGCCGGAAGAGGTCCCCAGGTTCCTGGAGCAACTGGGACTACCATCCGTACAAGTACCAGATTGGATCCTGGGACCGCTAGATGCTGGCCAGAGGCCACAGCGCGCGCCCCGTCGACGCAGGGGAAGGTCGCCGCCGGGACCACCACGTCGCCACCGCGATGCACGAGGTGGCCAGGAATAGCAACCGCCACTCCGACACTGCTGATCCGCCAAACAGGTACTACCCTACTTAACACTGGGAGGCCCCCTGAACTTAGCGCTGTATCGCTGATTTGATTGGGCCGAGTGACCTCACTGAGACGCTTATACCTGCCTTGATATCCACAGTAGCCTGGACAGGGATGGGTGACGGATACATGGACCTTGGGGAGGTTACAAGGGAACCCACAGCACCATTTCCACACTACCAGGGCCGCACGGAGGAACAATGCATCCGCAATGGGAGCATACATGACAAGGGGACTACTCGGATCGACTTCCCTCCCTTGCAGAGATAACAGTGGCAATTACGTGTCTCTCCTTGTTTTTAGAGCTACCAACCAGAAAAGTGCTTTGGGTTTCCCGGACGGGACCTTGGGGTGGTGCTGAAAAGGGGGGCAATGGAAATAATTTATCCCTATGAGGGAACGATCATGGCTGACCCCTCATGTTTACATACGCACCAAAGCCATGGGAAGGGACTTTTCCAACAGCGTATGCGAGACCCGAACTGTACATTGCCCTAGGAAACTAGGTTCCGAGACTATCCTCATCTTGAGACATAAGAAACGAGTAGGGATGCTAACATAGGGACTTCAGAGAGTTTCCCAACACCCAAGGGACCCATAGAGGTGGTAAATGCGACTCGCCCATACCCGGACCAAGATATAGCGAGTAGATAAGGGGACAGGGACAGGACGGCTGATCTTATTCATTAGGCCCAAGCAGATTACCCACACAGTCATGAGTTTGTACATCCCGAAGGGTAGGGTAGGTTGGAGGTACAATTGTTGCTTAGGGTCTGCACTGGAAGGGGAAATGGGGAAGACATGCTGGCGGGAGACGCACGTGGGATTGGCGGAAATGTATTATTGCTGGTTGTTATCAATATTGTCTATGTTTATGCCTATAACATACAGTTTGTTATAATAATGTTCAACCTCATGCACACTTGCTCCTCCCACGTTTAAACACACTTGGGCTAGGACCTGGTTGGAGCGGGACAGACCGACACCTGACCTATTCACGCCACATCCACTATACCAATCCTGGATTAGACCCCGACCACAGCTCTATACTTTCACTTGTGCAAGACTCTCAGCGGAGCCACAGGCTTGTTCACGCACTGATCTGGTTATCGGGGTGACACCTGGCCACTCCTGCTGTGACACAAGTGACCCTCCTTCTTCAGGAGTCTCTGGGGTGATAACCTCCTTTCACTCCACTGGGGTCGACACCCAGAGGGGAGGCCCGCCCGGCCCACCCTTATTTTACCTACCGTAATTGAAACAATTACAGTACCTACCTCACACACACACACACACCTCACCTACATACACCTACACGCATTCACTCACACATACACCATTCCACACGGCTGCAGTATGCATTCAGGCGTGATACAGATAGCAAGGGACAACAGCCACACGGAAGTCCGAAAGTAGTCGGTGCCCGACGAGACACTCTGATACCCAACCATAAATAGAACTGAGCGGGACACACGAGATATTATCTCTCATATTAGCGCGTACATCCCCACTGGACTGCACCGTCGGCCCGGCTCATCGCTCCGCTCGGGCGCACCCCCTGCGGACGAGCGCGCTTGGCCGCGGGAAGACTATGGCGTACAACCGCGCTCCCCTGTCCGTCATGACTCAACTGCAGAGGCTTGAATATACCAGAACGTCACTCTCACCTACTGAGAGTCCTGCAACAGAAACACATATCAATAGCGATACTACAAGAGACCCACTTCAGGGAATATGCGGCCCCCAAACTCCTTAGCACTCAATACCCAATAAGCTATTGCAACAACCACCCGGTGGCTCGCCGAGCGGGAGTCACAATATTGATCGCCGCTGACTTAGGTTTCCAGGAACTGGATCGAATGGCTGATGACCAGGGACGTTTCCTGTTCCTAAAAGGAGTAATAGCCGACAGGGTGTACACTCTTCCCAACTCAAAACAAGCACAATTTCTACGAGGGACGCTGAACAAACTACACGGATTCTCGGAGGGTGCACTGATTGTGGGAGGAGACTTCAACGCTCCTTTAGACCCGCTTATGGTCCACTGGCCACAGCTGCCTCTCACAATCTCGCATCAGATCCATCTGCAAATTGCTGGGGGAGCTGGCGTTGGTTGACTGCTGGAGGGCAATTCACCCCTCCAGCAGGGACTACACACACTATTCAGTAATACACAATCGCTACTCCCGAATAGATTATGTGCTCATCAGACGAGATGGACTATCCCGCTTGCGGACGGCTTCTATAGAACCTGCCACGTGGTCGGACCACGGCTCGGTCCAGGTTGAACTGGAATCCCCGTTGTTTAAACCGGCAACTTGGACATGGCGCCTGAACAAATCCCTGCTCCAGGACCCTGGGGTGAGAGGGGAGGTCTCCCAAGCACTGGAAACTTACTTTGATGAAAACGGAACGGAAGAGATATCTCTGGTGTCAGTGTGGGAAGCACACAAGAGTGTCATACGCGGCACCCTTATCAGTATCGCAACCCGCAAAAGGAAGGAAACAACCCGCGCAATGACAGACGTATACGACACCATTAAACGCCTCGAATCCCAGCACAAACGTTCTCAACTAACCGAGATCTATGATGAACTGATGGAGGCCAGGCGAACTTTGAAGACCCTCCTCACACAAAGATATCACCGCTTGCTCCAAAGATCGAAAAACTTTTTCTACACCCATGCGAACAAAGGAGGGAAGTTCCTCGCCCGCCTCTTAAGAGGTGATACACCACGCACGCAAGAAAATTACGCTTATCAACGGGCAGAATATCTCCATACCCAGAAGAAATAGCAGAATAATTCCGGGAGTACTACAATTCCCTCTATAACATTCGTCCACCGGAGAACCCAGCACAAAGACGGGATTCATCATTACATATACGGACATACCTACAAGATAATGTGCGGAAACGGGTAAATCCTGAAGCAGCATCTATGCTTGATGAACCAATTGACGCGGAGGACCTGGCCGCGGCACTAAAGGGCACGAAAACTGGACGAGCTCCGGGACCGGATGGGTTCTCCACGGGATACTACAAACACTTCGCTATGATACTAATACCATGGCTAACTAAGACTGTCAACAAAGTAACAGAGAGAGGGCAATTTGGCATGGAATCCCTGACGGCAACTATAACGGTCTTGCTCAAACCTGGAAAAGACCCGGAACAATGCGGCAGCTACCGCCCAATCTCTGCTGAATGTGGACACAAAGCTCCTGACAAAAGTGTTGGCGACTAGACTTCAACGGATACTACCGAGCCTTGTTCACGTGGACCAGACAAGGTTTATTCCGGGCCGAGAAGCACGGGACAGTACGTTACGCCTATTCTCTATACAACATCATGCGCGGAAATACCAGAAACACCTCCTATTATCCACAGATGCAGAGAAGGCATTTGACCGGGTCAGCTGGGAGTACATGTTCCAAATGCTCCGGTTTATGGGCATTGGGCAGAGAACCATGGCATGGATCACTGCCCTATACAATGCACCGAGGGCGGCGGTACGCGTTAATGGAGCACTGACTACAAGCTTTGGTATCGCGAATGGAACCAGACAGGGATGCCCCCTGTCGCCTCTCCTGTTTGCACTATCCCTGGAGCCGCTCCTACAGGCAATCCGAGACCGTCAGGACATACATGGCTACACGTGGCAGGAAACGGAACATAAGGTGGCCGCATACGCGGACGACCTCCTTTTCTTTGTTTCCCAGCCTCGGATCACACTACCTTGCTTACTATCAGAGATGGACAAGTTCGGCCGAATATCAGGGTTTAAGCTCAACCTAGCGAAATGTGAAGCACTGAACATCACCACACCCGCGGAAGAATACGAATCCCTTTCTCCCTCCCCACTCTTTCCGTTTCGTTGGTGTACAGGAGCAATGAAGTATCTCGGCATCTGGATTACCATGAATCCCCAAGAAATATACCGGAGTAATTTCACGACACTACTGCAAAACATCGAATTAGATTTGAAAAGATGGTCCTACCCACATATCACCTGGCACGGCCGCATAGTGGTTCTTAAAATGAACGTACTCCCAAGGGCTCTCTACCTATTTCAGACCATACCGGTAGCCTTACTGGCAATATTCTTCTAGACCCTGAAATCGGCGATCATAAAATATGTATGGAGGGGGGAAAGATCCAGAATACGACATGATCTACTATGCATGCCCAGACATAGGGGGGGCTTAGCTCTGCCCGATTAAAAAAAATATCACCAAGCGACAACGCTGCAGCGAATCATGGAATGGTACGAATCTGAAACAACCAAACAATAGGTGATTCTAGATCGGGAGGGGGATGCTGCAAAACTGAAGGCGGCGGTATGGAGTAGATGAGCAATGAGAGGCAGCAGGAGAAGAGACGAGAATCCAATAACACAAACACTTCTCACATGGGAAAACCTCAGGGAAACACCACAAGTATCTCCGACCCCCTGCCCTTTGCTACCGATCACACACAACCCCAACATAGGAGGCGGATTACCAACAGACGCCTGGGCATTTCTAGGCGAGGCAGACTACATCCCAATACATAAAGTCACCCAGGACGGCAACCTGAAGTCTCTGGACGCACTATTGGATGCATGCCCACGGTCTCCCATGGTAGTCTTTCGATATATGCAATTGAAACATTATTATTATTCACTCGCACACAGGGAAAAATTACGAAGAGATCTAACGTGGTTTGAAGACCTCTGCTCCCCCGGCGCATCACTTGGAAAATCTCTCGAACCTCTACCAATACTTATTGACCAGTCCCGCCTCAGAAAACAACACCTTCCAACGACACTGGGAGTGGGCCATGGATAAAACATTTACGCCGGCACAATTGACAAAGCCTTGATATGGCAACATAAAAGACTTTACACGTGTTTGCGGCCATCTTGCGCACGAACAGCGGTGTTTGCCTTTGGTCGCGTGGAACTAAAACGGATATGCAAACAGGCGAACAGCGCTGAGTCCTCCAGACCTCCGTAAATTCGTACTGAAACTACCGAACGTTCCGCCGTTCGGTAGAAAGACTTAATAGACTATGGGGATTCTAGCGACCACCGAGATTCGACTGGATGGCACGAATTTCATATCCTTTCACCGTACGAATGGGGACCGACCGCAAGGCCAAAACTTATGGAACTGTTTTCGGCTAGTTGGTCTGTGCGGTCGGTCAAATCTTTGGAACCCTATAACTCCCGAACCGTTTATCCGAATTAACTGATTTTTGGATATGTTGTCCCCCTGAATAAGAGCTATCAAACAGTGTTGGATTTAAAGGTGTACCCCCTGTTTTTGGGGTACATCCAGAACTTGGGTAAAAATGTGTACAGTATAATTATGTTAACTGTTTATCTGAGGGGAGGGGATGTGTGGGTTGAACCTTGTATGCAATTGGTTATTTTCAACCTCCCCCTGGGTGTCTTCTATTTGTACCTGCCTGTAATAAAAAGCAGGCTGGGTATTCCAGATCTCAGTTCTTCTTGACCCTTCAAAACATAGCCTCATCTTGTTCTTGGAAGGGGATTATTTGGGAATATTACTCTGCTCTTTTTACAGCTGAACCTGACTCTCCCTCTGGATATCGTGGATGGGATTATACCAGCTCTACTTTGACACAGCAGCTTGCAAGGAAAAGGACGTCTCCAACGGCTGATACCCTCTCACTACCTAGGTAGCCATTACATTGGTTGGCAGCGGTGGTATGGTCCTTTTCATCCACAAAGCAAGTGCTGAAGAGAGTTACAGCAGCATGGAAGAGCACCTCAAAAGGATAAGTCGCTACGAGGGTGACGCTTACTTTGAGGAGGTAAAGAGGCGGTTGGTCTGCTATGGCCCAGACATTACAAACGAGGTGGTCTCTCAGGTAATGCACCAGTTAGATGCTGAGAACAGGGAGGCAATGGCATTTGAGCGACAACTGTGGAGGGTGAGGATATGGACACCCAGCCTCCAGCAGCAGTGTGTACCCCAGGGAGCTGAAGGTGTCGTCCTTCCTCCCCAGCGGCAGGGTGAACCCCAGGGAGCAGAAGGTGTCGTCCTTCCTCCCCAGCGGCAGTGTGTGTTACAGGGAAACAAAGGTGTCGTCCTTCCTCCCCGGTGGCAGTGTGTACCCCAGGGGGCCAAAGGTGTCGTCCTTCCCCCCCAGCGGCAGTGTGTGTCCCAGGGAGCTGAAGGTGGCATCCTTCCTCCCCAGCGGCAGTGTGTGTCCCAGGGAGCTGAAGGTGGCATCCTTCCTCCCCAGCGGCAGTGTGTACCCCAGGGAGCAGAAGGTGTCGTCCTTCCTCCCCAGCGGCAGGGTGAACCCCAGGGAGCTGAAGGTGTCGTCCTTCCTCCCCAGCGGCAGTGTGTGTTACAGGGAAACAAAGGTGTCGTCCTTCCTCCCCGGCGGCAGTGTGTACCCCAGGGGGCCGAAGGTGTCGTCCTTCCTCCCCAGCGGCAGTGTGTACCCCAGGGGGCCGAAGGTGTCGTCCTTCCTCCCCAGCGGCAGTGTGTACCCCAGGGGGCCGAAGGTGTCGTCCTTTCCCCCCCAGCGGCAGTGTGAACCCTAGGGGGCCGAAGGTGTCGTCCTTCCCCCCCCCAGCGGCAGTGTGTACCCCAGGGAGCTGAAGGTGTTGTCCTTCCTCCCCAGTGGCAGTGTGTACCCCAGGGAGCAGAAGGTGTCGTACTTCCCCCCCAGCGGCAGTGTAAACCGCAGGGGGCCGAAGGTGTCGTCCTTCCCCCCCAGCGACAGGGTGAAACCCAGGGAGCTGAAGGTGTCGTCCTTCCTCCCTAGCGGCAGTGTGTGTTACAGGGAAACAAAGGTGTCGTCCTTCCTCCCCGGCGGCAGTGTGTACCCCAGGGGGCCGAAGGTGTCGTCCTTCCCCCCCAGCGGCAGTGTGTGTCCCAGGGAGCTGAAGGTGGCATCCTTCCTCCCCAGCGGCAGTGTGTACCCCAGGGAGCTGAAGGTGTCGTCCTTCCTCCCCAGCGGCAGCCTGTGTTTCATGGAAAAGAGCACAGCACCCTCTCTCCCCAGCGGCAGCTTACCATAACAAGGGTGCCATCAGAAAATGCCCAGAAGGCGCAGATGGGACTGGTCTCTGTGCCTGACCTACCGGGATGCTGGACAGCCTATCCAGATCCCCAACTACCCTCACCGGGACAACAGGAGGAGGGGGTAAGTACCAACTCCCCTCCCCAGCTAACTCCTAGCGTGGCACCAGGGTTAACAGAGGCGATGGTAACCCCTACCGACTTCCATTTTCCCTTGGCTACTGAGCCGGACTATGGTCTCAGCACCCCAGCAGAAGAGCTGGCAGCTGGGCATAGTGCAGTCGGCCTCTGCCCTCCCTCAAGTCCCCACAGCATGTTGCCCCATCATCACAGCAAAATACCCAGGTGCAGTAACTGCTTCCTGTGGGTGGGTCACCCTTGTACCTGTTTGTTGTGGGTGGGCTACTCTGGCATTTATTTATTGTGGGTTGGTGGATCGACTAACGGAGGCACTGACCGACAGAAGGTCAGGTGCCTGGTTAGTCTTCCCCCCAAAGGGGAGATGTGTGACAAACTGCCTTTTGCCACTGGACATTGGAGAGGGCTTATCGCTAACCTCCTGCCCTGCGACTATGGTCCCGGGACATATTGCACTTTAAAAACTATATCTGGGCTTAATGGATTTTTATTATGCTGTTTCTGGCTCTTTAATTGGGCTGTACAGAGACTATGGACACCTGGAAAATGTGTAATTGCCTTGCTGAGATTCGGTATTAAAAACCGTTCGTGTCTTTTAACTTTCCCTTTGTCTCAGTGTCTGGGTGGCCGCCATTTCGGGACTTTACATGTGTTCGCGGCCATCTTGCGCACGAACAGCGGTGTTTGCCTTTGGTCGCGTGGAACTAAAAACGGATATGCAAACAGGCGAACAGCGCTGAGTCCTCCAGACCTCCGTAAATTCGTACTGAAACTACCGAACGTTCCGCCGTTCGGTAGAAAGACTTAATAGACTATGGGGATTCTAGCAACCACCGAGATTCGACTGGATGGCACGAATTTCATATTCTTTCACCGTACGAATGGGGACCGACCGCAAGGCCAAAACTTATGGAACTGTTTTCGGCTAGTTGGTCTGTGCGGTCGGTCAAATCTTTGGAACCCTATAACTCCCGAACCGTTTATCCAAATTTTGGATATGTTGTCCCCCTGAATAAGAGCTATCAAACGGTGTTGAATTTAAAAGTGTACCCCCTGTTTTTGGGGTACATCCAGAACTTGGGTAAAAATGTGTACAGTATAATTATGTTAACTGTTTATCTGAGGGGAGGGGATGTGTGGGTTGAACCTTGTATGTAATTGGTTATTTTCAACCTCCCCCTGGGTGTGTTCTATTTGTACCTGCCTGTAATAAAAAGCAGGCTGGGTATTCCAGACCTCAGTTCTTCTTGACCCTTCAAAACATAGCCTCATCTTGTTCTTGGACGGGGATTATTTGGGAATATTACTCTGCTCTTTTTACAGCTGAACCTGACTCTCCCTCTGGATATCGTGGATGGGATTATACCAGCTCTACTTTGACACAGCAGCTTGCAAGGAAAAGGACGTCTCCAACGGCTGATACCCTCTCACTACCTGGGTAGCCGTTACACTCCTCTAGCTCCCACTATCAAGAGGTGAACGATAAACTACTCTCCATGTGGTATAGAACACCAGTACTGCTACACAATATTTTTCCCACTACACCACCGTGTTGGAAATGCCAGGAAGACAGAGGGACTCTTCTGCACATCTGGTGGGAATGCAAACACATCGTCCCATATTAGGACCGAACCAAATCAGACGTTCAACTAATACTGGGAGATGATATTGAATGGTCAGAAGAACTAGCCTTATTACACATCTCCGCACAACCGTTGTCCACATACAAAAAATATATCCTGCGGCACTTATTACATGCGGCCAAATCACTCATACCGGTGTACTGGAAGAAAACGGACATCCCTACCCGGGAGGAATGGATCCATCGAGTCGAGGACATCAGGGCAGCTGAAGCACTGCAAGCGTAAATGACGGTCAGGGGAGCAAAATGCGCGGAAGCCTGGGCTCCGTGGTTTACCTTGCGCGCGAGACCGTAGGGGGGTGCCGACGTGGGATCGGGGCCGGGAGACGGTGCGAACCTCGTAACATACCTGTAACATAAGTTGCGCTCCGTACCAGCCCTCTGGCGCTAGCAGATACAGGAACTACCTCTCGCACTCCGCCTACAACATATACGACGGCTAGGGGACAAACACAGAATAGACGAACAAATAGACGCACGCGAGAGGGATACACAAAAAGGAACAACTGACACGAACTCAAACAAGGAACATGAGACCCACACACACTACAAAAGCGGGACACAGGTTTCAATAACTCCACAGGTACAGGGGGACATAACAGAATGGGGCTCACACTCCCACAGAGGTCACAACCGGATGAATGCTTGGTATACGCCGACATGAAGCACACAACACAAATATGTGAGGACGCTACTGGACTGGGCTATGCACGTGTACGGCAGGCCCAAGACTTCACACCCCATAAACACTCAGCAAAACTTTACCCCCCTTCCAAGGAAACCTGGAACACGCGCGATCCACGCTCCCACTGATTCATGCAACACACCTAGCAGCCACCCTCACCCATCGCCCCTGACACATCGCACCCTGGCGACATACTATCTAGCCAGGGAAACTGACTGGACACTAGCTAGACCACCTGAACCAAGAGGGAATTCACGTACTAGGGTAGGGCACAAACTCAACATGTTCGCCCAAATAAGTAACCCTCAGTAGAGGTGTCACGACAAGCAAAACCGACCGCAATACAGACAGGGGTACCATTCACAGTAGATTGGACCATAGGGGGGGGGGGTACTGACTGCACTATGGCTTGGGTTCTTACGGATCATACCCCTTTGTTTTCCTCACCCTTACATTAAATGTCTTGTGTCATGCTGATACTGTACCACTACACATACACGGCCCCCTGTTAGGCCACAACCCCACACAACACATTACAATCTCACACTCATCGGCGAAAATTGTAGATACTTACCACTTGCAGACCCGCAACCTCAGGACATCTGTGGACGTTACTATGTTCACATCGCTCTAGCTCTAACCAGGCACACCCAGCTCCATGAGGTATCACCACAACAACACAATTCTTTATGGATATATACTGTTCCTTCATTGTAATCTTGCATTCGGTTGTTGGAAAGGGCCTGCAAGCCCTAATTTTGCTTTATCCACTTGATGATAAAAAAAAGATTATCAAAGAAAAAAAAAAAAAAAAGATTAAAAACAGTACTTCCTGTGTGCCACCTTGGCTAACCAATCCCCATGCAGCACCCAACAACCTACCTAAGAGCTATACACAAATAGTGGTGTACACATGCTCAAACTCCTTCACAATCACCATGCTATGTTCTTGATAGATTCATGCCATATTCGTTCCGAGTTTGTCTGATCCCAGCAGCAATTTAATGTTAGTGACTGCTGTTTCCTTGTAAATAAGAGGAGTGTTGACTTGCCAAAAGTACAATACCTAAATATATCATGCAGACTTGAAGTGTTTATGGTATGACAGAAATATCTTCCCAAGAATCAGATCTCTTTCTGCCCCTAGCTAATGCTTGCTCACTCTACAACTGTCCTGCCCATGTGTTGGATTTGTAATTAACTGAGGGACATACCATTCATTTTTTGTTTCCTTTTATGTTTTTTTGTTTAGCTATGCTGCAATTGTTTTGTATCAATTATGTGGTTCCTAAAGAGTCACATATTCCTTACGTCATTGACACGACTCTGAATACAGTTTGACATCAATAATGTTGAGAGTGCACAATCTCAATTGGCAGCTCTGCCTTATATTGCTATCTTGACAGACAACATTTTGACCTAACGACCTTGCCTGCCTGAACCTGTTTTGGTTAACCCTTGTCTGCCTGATCCTGTCTGGATTACCTGGTTAACCTCTACCTGCTTGATCCCGTCCTGGACCTCCTGGTAAACCTTGATCTACTTGTTTAATCAGCCAACGTCTGTGTTTTTGCTGGTCCTGCCTGTATTATCCTATTTACACTTTCCTCTTGTTTTCCTGTATCTTGCCCTGCACTGTATGGTCTTGGACTTTCCAATGTTGTTTATTTAATCAATAAAGACTTTACTTTGTCTCTTTCTCTGCATGCTGAGCCCATTCACCTCAAACCATAACAGTCTCACGCCTGGCATTATATAAGCATGTAAAACAAATAATGTGCAACGTATGTGGTCTGGTCGAGTTAATACGTTGGCAACAAATGAAATCAGTATATTATATTAAATTAAGAGTTGAGCTTTGTCTGCCAAGCACTTCCCACTAGTCTTTAAGGTATTATGAATATCAGCAAAAATCTATTCTAATACCAGCACTCTGTGTGTCTGCTCATAATGTGTCCCCCATTTGCAGCATTTTTTTAATGTATTGGTTCTTCAACATGGTGCTCTCATATTGCGACAATATTTCCTTAATATCTGTATTGTTAGATTGGATCAGAACTCCAATAGCTCCCACAGTTGATATCCAATGTTTACTATTCACAGAAATTCTACTATGGTCAACTGATGTGGCCAATTATGTCACATACATCCCACTCGACAGTTACTCCATTTTCTTTCTGTCCCCTTTTATGTGTCCCATTAATATTATTTATTCTCACCACAGGTGCTCCCCATCCAGTTGTCAATTGGTCTCAGGTGAAAATCACGGTGCACCATCCTTAATGTAATCTGCCCCAAACTCTTACATGATATATGTGTTAATGCTGCAGGTTTGCACATATTTAGCTTTACTATTGCATGTATCAATAGGAGCATAGGAAGTTTGAAATGTGCAATGTGTTACTTTAAATTTAAAATAATATTGTGACGGATCCTCTGGTCACCAAACTGGGTACGTCTCCTTCAAACCCCCATCAGATTGTATCATACTTACCGTAATTTTATTTTCCTGATCATTAATCATGGCAGCATGTACTTATGGGTTAGCAGAAAGGGTTCACAGCAGAAAGGACAGGAAATAGAACTCTGAAACTGGTATAAATAGACCCCTTCCCATCAAAACAGTCTTAGTAACCAGCTTCACAACTCTTATATTAGACCACGTATCGTGATCAGGAAAAGAAAAGGTAAGTAAAACAATGTTCCTTATTCCATTTATTTATAAACATGGCAACATTTACTTATGAATACCAAAGCAGTATATATAGCGGGAGGGATAGAATAAAAAAAAAAAAAAGACTTAACAGTTATAAAACCCATTATTGAGCTACATAAAACTAACAAGCCTGGTTATAAAATATCTGCTCTGACAAGTTATTGTACCCCAGAGGGTGTTGGTTAGCAAACCTCTGGTATTTAAATATAGGGAATATCCTGGAGAATTATAGTGTCAGGTAGGAACTATAATCAGTAGCGATGTCGCGAACATAAAATGTTCAGTTCGCAAACGGCGAACGCGAACTTCCGCAAATGTTCACGAACGGGCGAACCGCCATAGACTTCAATAGGCAGGCAAATTTTAAAACCCACAGGGACTCTTTCTGGCCACAATAGTGATGGAAAAGTTGTTTCAAGGGGACTAACACCTGGACTGTGGCATGCCGGAGGGGAATCCATGGCAAAACTCGCATGGAAAATTACATAGTTGATGCAGAGTCTGGTTTTAATCCATAAAGGGCATAAATCATCTAACATTCCTAAATTGTTTGGAATAACATGCTTTAAAACATCAGGTATGATGTTGTATCGATCAGGTAGTGTAAGGGTTACGCCTGCTTCACAGTGACAGACCAAACTCCCCGTTTAACGCACCGCAAACAGTCCATTTGCACAACCACAAACTCCCCATTTGCACAACCACAAACTCCCCATTTGCACAAGGTTGGATACCAAGCTAGCCATGTCCCGTTCCTTGTCCTCACTGATGTCATTGAAGGTCTCTTCCTCCACCCAGCCACGTACAACACCAAGGGTCCCCGAAAGGTGACAACAAGCCCCTGTATTTTTTTTTAAATGTACACTACTGTTACACCAGATATGAGTTGCACTGGTGTGACACTGTGCCCTGGCAGGCCCTGAAACGCACACGTGTGAAGGAAACTGACTGCTATTATTTCACAATTTTCTATAGCATTTTATGTTTGTTTGAGACCACCTTAAAAATTTTGGATATCGCTAAAAATCATGATCACTATATACTTTCTCTACAAACCTCTAAAACGAACCAAACTACTCATCCATCCGCTATACCACTTTATCCCACCTAGAACTAGTGCCCAGTTAAAATACTTGACTCTTACTTACCCACACTCAGTCATGCCACACACATTTCACCACTACTCTCACTGAATCCCTCTGACTACAGCTAAATTCATCTTCTACATCCGAACACTACTCCTAAGATTGGGTTGTCTCGGGTCTTTCATTAAGAATAGGGGCAGCTTCGGTCTCCTTCAACACTGACACTCCAGTGCATATTATTAAAAGATTGGGCAGATGGAAATCCTCAGTCTACAACCGATATATTCCTCATCCCGAGAAAGAAATGAGGAAAGCTTTTAAAAGTTTGGCTTTGTAAATTTGATGCAATAAGTGTGTTTTTCTTTAATACCTTTTCACCCTCTTTACATATATTACTAATATGTTTCTGAACATATATATTATATTATTCACTCACTCACTCACTCTCTGGACCGGCCTAAGACATCATGCTGCCTAGGTCCAACGATAAATGACTATGGGGGGATAATGTATAATAAACACAGGTTACTGGCTATGGAGGGATAATGTATAATAAACACAGGTTACTGGCTATGGAGGGATAATGTATAATAAACACAGGTTACTGGCTATGGAGAGATAATGTATAATAAACAAAGGTTACTGGCTATGGGGAGGATAATGTATAATAAACACAGGTTACTGGCTATGGGGGGGATAATGTATAATAAACACAGATTACTGGCTATGGGGGGGATAATGTATAATAAACACAGATTACTGGCTATGGAGGATAATGTATAATAAAACACAAACAAAAAAAGAAAAAAATTAATGCAGCTTCAGAATTAATCCAAATTGTATGCTGTCTAAGAGGTGAGAGGGTCTGGGAGGGAGGGTCTGCTGCTGATTGGCTGGAATGTGCCTGCTGACTGTGAGGTACAGGGTCAAAGTTTACTCAATGATGATGAATAGGGGGCGGACCGAACATGGAAACAGTTCGGGACATCACTAATAATCAGACCTTTAAAAGGAACAAGTTTTCATGATTGATATTCAAATGTCTAGACGTATACAAGATAAACTGTAACTGTTTGTGTGACTGTCTGCCTGTAACTGTTTGTGTGACTGTCTGCCTGTAACTGTTTGTGTGACTGTCTGCCTGTAACTGTTTGTGTGACTGTCTGCCTGTAACTGTTTGTGTGACTGTCTGCCTGTAACTGTTTGTGTGACTGTCTGCCTGTAACTGTTTGTGTGACTGTCTGCCTGTAACTGTTTGTGTGACTGTCTGCCTGTAACTGTTTGTGTGACTGTCTGCCTGTAACTGTTTGTGTGACTGTCTGCCTGTAACTGTTTGTGTGACTGTCTGCTTGTAACTGTTTGTGTGACTGTCTGCCTGTGTCTGTGTGAGTGACTGTATACAGGCATCTTGTTGTGGGAGGGGAGGAGGGGCGCCGTGAAGACTTTTTGCACAGGGCGCCTAATGGCCTAAGGCCGGCCCTGCTCAAAACATAAAGGCACAGTCTAGAAATTATAAACATATTTTGGCAAAGACAACAGAAGTTAATGCCCTTCTCTAATATAGAAGAAATATTCAATGGATGGCACTTTCACTTTAGAACCTTGTCAAAGGCATAACTTCCAGACACCAGGCTGGAGCACGCCCTGAAATTCCAGACACCGCTGAATTAAAATAGACATAACCTGCTATCAAACAGGGAGGATAAATTAAAGTGAACATGTAATGGAATAAGTGACTTATCTGCAATCATGACTTGCATATATCATAAAGATACATCGTGTATTCAGTATATTGGACCGGTGAAAAGGTGGTAACCAAATAATCACAATTGCCAAAGATATTCAATTGTCCTATGAGAACAAAACAACCACATAGTTACGCTGACCTCATCTTTAGATGGCGAGAATTTACGGCCGGACCTATGGTGATTTTAAGATCCTAGTGCAACTGGTTTTATCTGCAAAGATAACACTAGTCTAAGCACATCACTCACAAATGTTACATAAATGCAATTTTAGGAATAAAGGTAATTTATGTGATCTAGGTACAGAGACTATGTGAAAAATGTCAACCAAATTCTTGTCACACACAACCTGCAATGTTTTATTATGCAGCTTAAATCCACATATTGGCTGGAAAGTCCAGATAGTAGGACGCCTAGAAGAGTCCCCTTGACCATTAGAACATGCCAGATGCAGTGAGACTTCATTTTCAGGGATTTCCCTGATTTGTCTAGTATCTGGTATTGCTTGAAGATTAAATATGGTAGAATTGCCTGGGGGCTGAAGAGACCTTCCACTGGCAATTAAAACACTAGCAGCAGCATCCACCATTTATTTAACATGAAGAATATGAGCCTAGAAGAGTAAACGCTATTGCAGAAATTGAATTATAATGTTCCTCCTGGCAAATTTACAACCGGAAATCCCTGAGAAATTCTGATACTTACCCCTTAAAAACCCAAGAGCATGCCGTCCCTAACATACAGCATTCGGATTGCCAAACATAAGGTCCCCAATGGATCAATCAAATAGCAGAATAGTTACTATAAGAAATAGCACATTCTCTCAATTTTATAAATTATGCTTTAGGACATTTTACTCAATTAGAAAGGATTTTCTATACTAACTTTAGTACACGGAGTCTGAAAACTGAATAAAAATTATAACCAGACCAGGAGTAGTTAATTTTGCAGAGTAGAATCTTGCAAAAATAAAAATACGAAGTTGTCACCCGGTGATACAAACAGCAAGTATTCAAAACTTTCAAATCAAGGTCAAATTTCCTTGGACAAAGCATACCAGTGAATATAGTCAGATAATTGCTTCAGAGAGTTAATTGCTCACAGGAGTCAATAAATAGCCAAAGCTGTACACTTGCAATCAGCGAGATGTACTAAGCTGTACACCTGCAATCAGCGAGATGTACTAAGCTGTACACCTGCAATCAGCACTATATTCTAACAACTGCCTGATGGAGAGGGTGTGTGTAACGGATCCCAGTACTCCAGCTGAGTAAATCCGTGAAGAATCTCCCAAGTGCACTAGTGATTATAAGTGTGAATATCCCCCAAATCCCCCAAACATGAGCCTAGTCATGAAGGGGTAAAATGATCTGTTTAATCCAGGCTCAATGGCCTGCTTTTATACATTTCAGAGTCACAGCAAACACGCCAAGGACACTCTCACACACAGAACTCCCCTATGAGAGATAATTGAGTCAGGAACTGTACAAACTCAATTATCTCCAGGCACAGAAAACACACAATGAATAAAACAACCCAAAATACACATAAAATACACGAAAACCCCACAAAAGTCAATTATTTGACCGACCGTGCACATGGTCCTATGCCCAAAACAGTTCCATGAAATCAGGGCTAGCGGTCGGTCAACTTTGGTAACATAAAAACAAAGTTTAACCCCTTTTATTCCAGAAGTTTGGTCCTTAAGGGATTAAACAGATTCCCGAACGGAGGAATAGAATGGTTCCTGGGAAGGCAAAATAGGGGTTTTGTCACATAGCTCTCCCCTAGTTCCATGGGACAGCATACCCGCCTAGACCCCAACGGGTTGGCTGGGGAATGACCGGTCAAGTTGGTTATTTTTCTAGCTCCGGAAAGTGGCGAACCAGGGACAGCCAGGGCAAGCCACTAATGTTGGGGAGATTTAACTCCCAAACAGGGAGTTTGTATATGGCCAGTGGGCAGGAGGCTAGCGTCCACACTCGTCCAGGAGCCCGTGGCGAACATCAAGTCAGAGGGATGTTCGGCACAGGGTTGATTTATTTATACTAATTTCAGAGTTTTACTTCCGTTTAGATGTTAGGGGAGGAGCTAACAAATGTAAATGCTGACATGTTTGATCAGGATAAATATTTCCAGTCCATTAAAAGATCTTTCAGATGACTTGTATTTATGCTACCAGTACCAGAAATCATAAATCAATAACATTGTTTGGCAGAGTGAGTGAATATTTGTACAAGTTATAGCCTTAGGCCAATGCCTTTAGTGAAAATGTTTTTTAGTTTGCGGTGCACCTGCTTTTGGAACTCATTCAAATCTAGAATCTGGCTTTGATGTGTTATAATAATAATATTATTATTATACAACGCCAACAAATTCTGCAGTACTTGGCAATCATGGAATGGGCATAACTGACTTGTCGTTGACATGTAAAATATTAACAGAAATGGGTACAGAAGGCCCTGCTCAAGTGAGCTTACAATCTATTATATGTATTGGTGTGGTCGGTAGATTTAAACAGAAAAACATGGAGGAAAAAGCTACACATTTATGATTTTCCCCAAGGTGCAGCTGTTTCTAGATGCAATCCGTGACTCTGCAGATTTCTGTCATTTGTTAGTATTTCTTTTGTTCCTCAAGGGTAATATAAAATATGCAAGCATGGACAATTTTCATAAGTTTGATATTTTTTCTGTATTTATCATGAATACTTCAGATTGATTTAGATTGTCTACAGCCTAGGCAAGATGTCAGATTGGTGCCCCCTCATAGATCCCTGAGCTCTGTTTCTGTGAGTAATGTGTGTGTGGTGGAGAGTGTGTGGTGGGGGTGGGAGGGGAGGTTGAGAGCTGTAATTGGGGCTATATGTTCCTGTATGTTTGTGTTTGTGTGCTGTGGATGAGTCTGAGTGTTCAGTGTGTGAATAGGTGAGTCTAAGTGTGGTTGAGTGTTGTATGTGTAGTGTCTGTGTGTATGTAAATGTCCAGTGTGCTCTCCTCCTGCTTACCTTTTGGCAGGTGATAGCGTGATCAATGATGGTCCAGTGGAGGCACGCTGGGTAGCTGGATGCCTGTTGGGCTGGTGGGTTGCTCTGTGCTTACTGGAACCTGCTCATTCACCCAGGGACCAAGAGAATCTGTCCAATCATAACTTTCAGGCTAAATCAATCACTAGCATATTCTAATAATCAATAGCATATCAGGGGCAGACTGAAAAAAACAGAGGGTCCCTAGGCGTAATAAAACAAGGGCCCCTTGCCAGATTCCACTGCTGACCTTGGCAATTGGAGGGGCTGGGAGGACAATAGATCCCCCATTTAGTTTACAAGCCCCACTCCAACACGCCGACAATGGTCGGGGATGGGATAGGAAAAGAGGTCCCCCATTATCATTTAGGGGAACCAACCGCAGTCAATTAGTGGCGGCTGGGTCGCACACTAGGCCCCCCATTTAATGTAATAGCCCCACTCACGTGGCACAGTTGGGTGCTGGAGGGGGACTTTATGGCCCCCCTGTTAATTATTTTAAAAGATGCCAAACATGGGGGCATAGGGGACCTGTGCCAGGTTCCCCTTTATTGGATTAGTGACTGGTATCCCTTGTCTTTTTTTCACAACAGTGAGCTGATTACAGTTTAGTATATATACCCCTACTCACGGTACAGCAGTAGGGGAAGAAGGGAGAATTTACCAATACCAAGTATTTTTTACTTAGTATTCGTAAAGTTCACCCCCTAGAACCCGGAGGGAGGAGGGCCCGGAGGGTGGGGGCACCCTCAGGGCACTATAGTGCCATGAAAACGAGTATGTTTTCCT
The DNA here is from genome assembly GCF_036172605.1 of Pelobates fuscus. Lineage (NCBI taxonomy): Eukaryota > Metazoa > Chordata > Amphibia > Anura > Pelobatidae > Pelobates > Pelobates fuscus. Next base: position 31,772,756 of record NC_086328.1, read on the forward strand.
GGCACTATAGTGGTCCTTTAAGCTCCACCATGAGTCTAAGAAAGTCAATCTGGGGAAAAAGCCATAATTCAAAGTAGTCCTTACTTTGTCTCTTGTTTTTAGTTAGAAATAGGTAAAAAAAAGAAAAAAGAAAGAAGAGAAAGACAAAGTAGGAAAGAAGTATGGTTGTACAATGACAGTGCCGACAGTGGGATTTTTGTAGATAAATCATTTGGAAAGTTATGAAAGTTTTAACAGTATTGAAACAATAGAGATAATTAAATCAAGAACTAAGTGTAATTTCTCTGTAGTTATCCTGGCTATACTACAAGGTCATCCTGTGACTATTTAATATACTGTATAAATGTTCAGATCAAATACAAGATGTTCTTTGACACATTCATTTTTTCCAGTATTCACTAAACCCTGAATTATAGTTATATAAGCTGCGTGTGTGTGTGTAAGAGCCTGTGTGTGGGTGTGTGTGTAGAATCCAGTGAGTGAGTGAGTGTGTGACACAAGGGGGTAAAGAGACCACAAAAACAGGATGAAGACACAAAAACATGAAAAGAGCGTGAAACAGGGGATACAATATACAAAAAGGAAAAATAAGAAAAAAGGTGGCAAGATGCACAAAAGGGGCAACAAAAATGGGTAAGAGAGGCAAATGGGGGGATATTAGACAGACAGATAAAGACACATTTTTGGGGCAGCAAAATGTGTCTTCGCCTGCGTAGACAGAAGTCCTTGCGCCGACCCTGGCTATCTACTGAAGCCGTGAACGGGAATATGACGTTATATTCCGGCTCCTGTAGCATCAGTAAATGGCGCGCAGGTAGCAGAGCAGGGAGATCACAGCTCCCTCGCCGCCGTGGATTCCAACACAGCCTTACGCCTCCCAGCAGCCCCACTGGACCTCAGGGACAGCGCGAACATTGGGGAAGCCGGAGTGGGTCTTTGCGGGTGGCATTTTTTGCCGTCCCCTGGTTAGTGCCACCCAAGGCAAATGCCTACTTTGTCTTTGGCTAAATACACCAGTGGTGCACGGTGCATGCTTACGACAGACGTATTTTTCCTGCATATTTGACATTAATTAAGCAGCACAGAAAAGAGTTCTGTATGTGTAGTGTCTGTGTGTATGTAAATTTCCAGTGTGCTCTCCTCCTGCTTACCTTTTGGCAGGTGATAGCGTAATCAATGATGGTCCAGTGGAGGCCATTCTTTGCAGGGTCCATGGTGGTCCACTGGAGGCACGCTGGGTAGCTGGATGCCTGTTGGGCTGGTGGGTTGCTCTGTGCTTACTGGAACCTGCTCATTCACCCAGGGACCAAGAGAATCTGTCCAATCATAACTTTCAGACTAAATCAATCACTAGCATATTCTAATAATCAATAGCATATCAGGGAAAGACTGAAAAAACAGAGGGTCCCTAGGCGTAATAAAACAAGGGCCCCTTGCCAGATTCCATTGCTGACCTTGGCAATTGGAGGGGCTGGGAGGACAATAGATCCCCCATTTAGTTTACAAGCCCCACTCCAACACGCAGACAATGGTCGGGGATGGGATAGGAAAAGAGGTCCCCCATTATCATTTAGGGGAACCAACCGCAGTCAATTAGTGGCGGCTGGGTCGCACACTAGGCCCCACATTTAATGTAATAGCCCCACTTACGTGGCACAGTTGGGTGCTGGAGGGGGACTTTATGGCCCCCCTGTTAATTATTTTAAAAGATGCCAAACATGGGGGCATAGGGGACCTGTGCCAGGTTCCCCTTTATTGGATTAGTGACTGGTATCCCTTGTCTTTTTTTCACAACAGTGAGCTGATTACAGTTTAGTATATATACCCCTACTCGCGGTACAGCAGTAGGGGCAGAAGGGAGAATTTACCAATACTAAGTATTTTTCACTTAGTATTCGTAAAGTTGGCTGAAAGACCAAAATTAATAAAAGGAAGGACTTTTCATAATTTGGGTCTTTCAGCTTTTAGCAGATAGCTCCCTAGTACGTGTGAGATTGACTTTTTTGGTACCCTGAAATATGACAATCGAAAATAATGACCGAAAAACAAATGGACAAATTGTCTAAATTTGGCTTGGCCAAAATAATAATTTTGGCGGCTCCTAAAAATATAGTGCAGGGCGTTTAGAAAGAGCGAATGTAGGCAACGTGAGAATACAGAGGATAGGTGAGTATTCTGGGAAAAAACTTTCCAAGACACAGGAAGTGGAGATTACTTAAAGGACCACTATAGGCACCCAGATCACTTCAGCTTAATGAAGTGGTCTGGGTGCCAGGTCCAGCTAGGTTTAACCCTTTTTTCTATAAACATAGCAGTTTCAGAGAAACTGTTATATTTATAATAGGGTTATTCCAGCCTCTAGTGGCTGTCTCATTGACAGAAACATAGAAACATAGAATGTGACGGCAGATAAGAACCGTTTGGCCCATCTAGTCTGCCCAGTTTTCTAAATACTTTCATTAGTCCCTGGCCTTATCTTATAGTTAGGATAGCCTTATGCCTATCCCACGCATGCTTAAACTCCTTTACTGTGTTAACCTCTACCACTTCAGCTGGAAGGCTATTCCATGCATCCACTACCCTCTCAGTAAAGTAATACTTCCTGATCTTATTTTTAAACCTTTGCCCCTCTAATTTAAGACAATGTCCTCTTGTTGTGGTAGTTTTTCTTCTTTTAAATATAGTCTCCTCCTTTACTGTGTTGATTCCCTTTATGTATTTAAATGTTTCTATCATATCCCCCCTGTCTCGTCTTTCCTCCAAGCTATACATGTTAAGATCCTTTAACCTTTCCTGGTAAGTTTTATCCTGCAATCCATGAACCAGTTTAGTAGCCCTTCTTTGAACTCTCGCTATGGTATCAATATCCTTCTGAAGATATGGTCTCCAGTACTGTGTACAGTACTCCAAGTGAGGTCTCACCAGTGTTCTGTACAATGGCATGAGCACTTCCCTCTTTCTACTGCTAATACCTCTCCCTATACAACCAAGCATTCTGCTAGAATTTCCTTCTGCTCTATTACATTGTCTGCCTACCTTTAAGTCATCAGAAATAATCACCCCTAAATCCCTTTCCTCTGATGTTGAGGTTAGGACTCTATCAAATATTCTGTACTCTGCCCTTGGGTTTTTACGTCCAAGATGCATTATCTTGCACTTATCCACATTAAATGTCAGTTGCCACAACTCTAGCCATTTGGCTTATCCCTCCTGGAACATCAACCCTGTTACATATCTTAGTATCATCCGCAAAAAGACACACCTGACCATCAAGACCTTCTGCAATATCACTAATAAAAATATTAAAGAGAATGGGTCCAAGTACAAATCCCTGAGGTACCCCACTGGTGACAAGCCCAAGCTTCGAATATACTCCATTGACTACAACCCTCTGTTGCCTGTCACTCAGCCACTGCCTTAACCATTCAACAATATTGGAATCCAAACTCAAAGATTGTAGTTTATTGATAAGCCTTCTATGTGCAACAGTGTCAAAAGCCTTACTGAAATCTAGGTAAGCAATGTCTACTGCACCACCCTGATCTATAATTTTAGTTACCCAATCAAAAAAATCAATAAGATTAGTTTGGCATGATCTCCCTGAAGTAAACCCATGTTGTCTCTGATCTTGAAATCCATGTGTTTTTTGATGTTCAACAATCCTATCCTTTAACATGGTTTCCATCACTTTCCCACTACTGAAGTAAGGCTTACTGGCCTATAGTTGCCCGACTCCTCCCTATTACCTTTCTTGTGAATGGGCACAACATTCGCTAACTTCCAATCTTCTGGGACTACTCCTGTTATCAATGATTGGTTAAATAAATCTGTTAATGGTTTTGCTAGTACACCACTAAGCTCTTTTAATAGCTTTGGGTGTATTCCATCAGGTCCCATTGACTTGTCTTTACTTTTGACAGTTGAAATAGAACCTCTTCCTCTGTAAACTCACGTGTAATAAATTACTCATTTATCTTTTTTCTTAACTGAAGTCCCTTTCCTTCATTTTCATATGTAAATACCGAACAAAAATATTCATTGAGGCAGTCAGCTAGACCTTTATCCTCATCTACATACCTTCCTTCTTTTGTTTTTAATCTAACTAATCCTTATTTTACTTTTCTTTTCTCATTTATGTATCTAAAAAAAGTTCTGTCCCCCTTTTTTACTGACTGTGCTATTTTCTCTTCTGTGTGTGATTTGGAAGCTCTTATAACTTGCTTAGCCTCTTTCTGCCTAATCTTATAGGTCATTCTGTCTTCCTCACTCTGGGTTTTTTTATAATTACTAAATGCTAACTTTTTGTTTTTTACTATTTTGGCCACATCTGCGGAGTACCACAGTGGTTTCTTGAATTTTTTGCTTTTACTGACAGCCGCTAGAGGCGCTTCCCACTGTGATTTTCACAGTGAGAAGACGCCAGCTTCCATAGGAAAGCATTGTGAATGCTTTCCTATGGAGTGACTGAATGCAAGCGGGGCTCATGGCGAGCATGCGCATTCAGCCGAGGAGGAGGAGAGGAGGAGTAGAGTCCCCCGCCCGGCACTGGAGAAAGAGGTAAGTTTAACCCCTTCTACCCCCTAGAATCCGGCGGGAGGAGGGCCCTGAGGGTGAGGGCACCCTCAGGGCACTATAGTGCCATGAAAACGAATGTTTTCCTGGCACTATAGTGGTCCTTTAAGCTCCACCATGAGTCTAAGAAAGTCAATCTGGGGAAAAAGCCATAATACAAAGTAGTCCTTACTTTGTCTCATGTTTTTAGTTAGAAATAGGTTAAAAAAAGAAAGAAAGAAAGAAAGAAAGAAAGAAGAGAAAGACAAAGTAGGAAAGAAGTATGGTTGTACAATGACAGTGCCGACAGTGGGATTTTTGTAGATAAATCATTTGGAAAGTTATGAAAGTTTTAACAGTATTGAAACAATAGAGATAATTAAATCAAGAACTAAGTGTAATTTCTCTGTAGTTATCCTGGCTATACTACAAGGTCATCCTGTGACTATTTAATATACTGTATAAATGTTCAGATCAAATACAAGATGTTCTTTGACACATTCATTTTTTCCAGTATTCACTAAACCCTGAATTATAGTTATATAAGGTGTGTGTGTGTGTGTGTGTGTGTAGAATCCAGTGAGTGAGTGAGTGAGTGAGTGTGTGACACAAGGGGGTAAAGAGACCACAAAAATAGGATGAAGACACAAAAACATGAAAAGAATGTGAAACGGGGGATACAATATACAAAAAGAGAAATAAGAAAAAAGGTGGCAAGATGCACAAAAGGGGCAACAGAAATGGGTAAGAGAGGCAAATGGGGGGATATTAGACAGACAGATAAAGACACATTTTTGGGGCAGCAAAATGTGTCTTCGCCTGCGTAGACAGAAGTCCTTGCGCCGACCCTGGCTATCTACTGAAGCCGTGAACGGGAATATGACGTTATATTCCGGCTCCTGTAGCATCAGTAAACGGGGCGCAGGTAGCAGAGCAGGGAGATCACAGCTCCCTCGCCGCCGTGGATTCCAACACAGCCTTACGCCTCCCAGCAGCCCCACTGGACCTCCGGGACAGGGCGAACATTGGGGAAGCCGGAGTGGGTGTTTGCGGGTGGCATTTTTTGCCGTCCCCTGGTTAGTGCCACCCAAGGCAAATGCCAAGTTTGTCTTTGGCTAAATACACCAGTGGTGCACTGTGCATGCTTACGACAGACGTATTTTTCCTGCATATTTGACATTAATTAAGCAGCACAGAAAAGAGTTCTGGGCTGCCTAAGTCATGTGAACTGGGAGTGTAACTAGCCACCGGCATACAAGTGCAAACATCTCCGTGCAGGGTTTTAAGCAGAAATATTGCAATTACAGACTTGATGACCACCTGTAAGCACAGGTGTCATCTTTCTGGTTGAAGTAACCCTTTAAGTTTTTTTATTGTTGTTTTTATTCCCCCAAAGATACCGTAGACAATACCAGAGCAATTAAGACATTTGCGATCAAAAGAGTAAATCTGGTACTTTCCAGATAACTTAAATGTGAGAAATTCTGGTTTCTTGTCCTGAGGGACACGGTTTGTAAATACCCTTGTCTTGACTCCTTTATCTTATTTTTTATTTTATTTAATAAACCTCCTATACCACAGAAGCCCCTCTGTGCTGTTTCAGATATATGGTCTACTAAACAATTGTCTGGAGTGTTAAGGACACCCACTCGTGAGACCAGCTGCATGGTATTCTAAATATAAATTAAATAGACATATATATTTATGGACACTAGCTATAAGTAATTTAGTTATTGTATTTAGGGAATCGATAAGGATTTTTATTGTGTAATAATAGCCAATTATATTCTTTATTTGAACCAACTCCTATTTTACATATATAAAAATATACATAGAGTTACTTACTGTATTGGGTTTACTGGTCCACATATAGATGTATATACTCTATTTGGTATATTGCTACCTTGGTACTGCTGTTTCTTCCATCTTCTATTAGAAAATCAGAAATTATTAGAAGCTGGCAATGTTAAACTTTGTAATATTGTGGGAGTATTCTCCTTCAAATACACTTTAAACTGTGCAGTGGAATGGATCCCTGGAATTAAACAATATGCAATGCACACCGTCCACAAACTATGGCTATAAAGGTTTCAACAGCAGAATTAGGAGAAAACTGTGGAAGGTCCGATTACAAAACAATATGCTCTATTTCTACCAGATGGGGAGAGTCCACCATTTTTCCAGTCTGCCCTTAGTCTGTGAACATTGCTGCAGATCATAAAATTCACAGATAATTTCAAAATTTGTTCAGGTGGCTTAATTCTTGTAATGAATTTGAAAAAGCAGTTGACGGTATTGCTTACAGAAGCAGAATATAGCTCAGATGTTCATAGCCAGTCAGGGCCGGTGCAAGCAGTTTTGCCGCCCTAGGCAAAAGAAAAGTTTGCCACCCCCCCCCCCCCCATGTGACATCACAATGCCCCATCCATATGATCTGCCATATGAACGAACGCCAGTGCTGCACACAGTGTGTGCTTACATTAAAAAGCCTGCAGAGACAGACTATAGAAACCAGAACCACTTCATTAAGCTGCAGTGGTTCTGGGGACTAAATTGTCCCTGTAATGTGAGTTAAATTAGAGGTTAGCATCACTAATAATATACTAGATTGCCTTCTTACAACCGGATGAGGATGGTGATGGGCTCTAGCTGCAGTTTGTGGCCACAAAAATCAATGTTCTGGGGGAACGTGAAGCAGCTCTTTTTTTTGTTGGGCCCTTTGCACAGCTCAAGGTCTGGGCCCCCAGAGTCTGACGGCGAGTATGCTCATAAGGCCCACCCATAAGTCTACCTACATGTTCCACCCATGAGTTCACTCACAGGGAGTGGAGTGTGTAGGGGATGTATTACATGCAGGGCCGGACTGGCCCACTGGGATACCGGGAAATTTCCCGGTGGGCCGTCGGCACCTCGGGCCGGGGAGACATTTGGGTATGCTGGCGGCTGCTGGGGGAGTTCTTCTGGCGGCCGCAGGGGGAGCTGTGTGTTCTGTCTCTGCTCCCCCGCGCGCTACTTAATAAGACCGGGGCCGGAATGTGACGTCATATTCCGGGCCCGGTCTCATTAAGCTGCGCACTGGGGAGCAGAGACAGAACACACAGCTTCCCCTCAATCATCTGGGGTGGCAAGACATAGCCTTACATATTACATGCAACAATATATAGCGCAATGACTTATGGGGCTGGCATAGTTTTTTTTTTTCTCAGGGCTGCTTTGTATCCCCAGTCCGGCCCTGGTTACATGTTAGTGTAGAGGATAAAAAGTGTGTGCTTATAGAATGTAGTTTATAGGGATACCAGTTTGTGTAGGTGATGCAGTGTGTGTGTTTGTGTGTAAGGGATAGAAAGCAGTGTGTGTTTGTGTGTAAGGGATAGAAAGCAGTGTGTGTTTGTGAGTAAGGGATGCAAGGTGTGTTTCTGGTTGTGTGTAAGGGATGCAAGGTGTGTTTCTGGTTGTGTGTAAGGGATGCAAGGTGTGTTTCTGGTTGTGTGTAAGGGATGCAAGGTGTGTTTCTGGTTGTGTGTAAGGGATGCAAGGTGTGTTTCTGGTTGTGTGTAAGGGATGCAAGGTGTGTTTCTGGTTGTGTGTAAGGGATGCAAGGTGTGTTTCTGTGTATGTAAGGGATGCAAGGTGTGTTTCTGTGTAAGGAATGCAAGGTGTGTTTCTGTGTATGTAAGGAATGCAAGGTGTGTTTCTGTGTATGTAAGGGATGCAAGGTGTGTTTCTGTGTATGTAAGGGATGCAAGGCGTGTTTCTGTGTATGTAAGGGATACAAGGTGTGTTTCTGTGTATGTAAGGGATGCAAGGTGTGTTTCTGTGTATGTAAGGGATGCAAGGTGTGTGTCTGTGTATGTAAGGGATGGAAGGTGTGTGTGTGTGTGTGTGTGTAAGAGATGCATTGTGTGTGTGTGTGTGTGTGTAAGAGATGCATTGTGTGTTTATGTGTATGTGTGCAAGGGATGCATTATCTTTGTGTGTAAGGGTTGCAGTTTGTGTGTGTGTGTGTGTGTGTGTAATTGAAGCCTTGTAGGATTCTTTGTATGTGTATGGATGCATTGTGTGTTTCTGTGTATGTAAAGGGAAGCATTGTTTAAGTAGTGTGAAAAAGAGAGTTTGTGGGGTAGGATAGGGGCTGAATCCTACCAGCCTCTTTGTGCCTCTCTCCCCTCTTGTCCCTTACTGCTCTCCCCTGTGCCTTAGAGCTCTCCCCTGCCCCACTGTCCCTCAGTGATCTCCCCTGTCCCTTAGTAATCTCCCGCCTCCTTTCCCGTAGTGCTCTCCTACCCCCCACATCGCTTGGTGCTCCCCCCATCCCTTAGTGCTCTCTCCCTTGCATCCCATAGAGCTCTCGCCTGCCCATTAGTGGTCTCTCCTATCCCCCCCTCCCTAGTCGTCTCTCCTATCCCCCCTCCCTAGTCGTCTCTCCTATCCCCCCCTCCCTAGTCGTCTCTCCTATCCCCCCCTCCCTAGTCGTCTCTCCTATCCCCCCCTCCCTAGTCGTCTCTCCTATCCCCCCCTCCCTAGTCGTCTCTCCTCTCCCCCCACCCCTCCCTAGTCGTCTCTCCTCTCCCCCCACCCCTCCCTAGTCGTCTCTCCTCTCCCCCCACCCCTCCCTAGTCGTCTCTCCTCGCCCCTCCCCCCCACCCCTCCCTAGTCGTCTCTCCTCTCCCCTCCCTAGTCATCTCTCCTCTCCCTCTCCCCTCCCTAGTCATCTCTCCTCTCCCTCTCCCCTCCCTAGTCATCTCTCCTCTCCCTCTCCCCTCCCTAGTCATCTCTCCTCTCCCTCTCCCCTCCCTAGTCATCTCTCCTCTCCCTCTTATCCTCCCTAGTCATCTCTCCTCTCCCTCTCCCCTCCCTAGTCATCTCTCCTCTCCCTCTCCCCTCCCTAGTCATCTCTCCTCTCCCCTCCCTAGTCATCTCTCCTCTCCCCTCCCTAGTCATCTCTCCTTTCCCCTCCCTAGTCATCTCTCCTCTCCCCTCCCTAGTCATCTCTCCTCTCCCCTCCCTAGTCATCTCTCCTCTCCCCTCCCTAGTCATCTCTCCTCTCCCCTCCCTAGTCATCTCTCCTCTCCCCTCCCTAGTCATCTCTCCTCTCCCCTCCCTAGTCATCTCTCCTCTCCCCTCCCTAGTCATCTCTCCTCTCCCCTCCCTAGTCATCTCTCCTCTCCCCTCCCTAGTCATCTCTCCTCTCCCCCCCTCCACCCCTCCCTAGTCATCTCTCCTCTCCCCCCCTCCACCCCTCCCTAGTCATCTCTCCTCTCCCCCCCCTCCACCCCTCCCTAGTCATCTCTCCTCTCCCCCCCCTCCACCCCTCCCTAGTCATCTCTCCTCTCCCCCCCCTCCACCCCTCCCTAGTCATCTCTCCTCTCCCCCCCTCCACCCCTCCCTAGTCATCTCTCCTCTCCCCCCCTCCACCCCTCCCTAGTCATCTCTCCTCTCCCCCCCCTCCACCCCTCCCTAGTCATCTCTCCTCTCCCCCCCCTCCACCCCTCCCTAGTCATCTCTCCTCTCCCCCCCCTCCACCCCTCCCTAGTCATCTCTCCTCTCCCCCCTCCACCCCTCCCTAGTCATCTCTCCTCTCCCCCCTCCACCCCTCCCTAGTCATCTCTCCTCTCCCCCCTCCACCCCTCCCTAGTCATCTCTCCTCTCCCCCCTCCACCCCTCCCTAGTCATCTCTCCTCTCCCCCCTCCACCCCTCCCTAGTCATCTCTCCTCTCCCCCCTCCACCCCTCCCTAGTCATCTCTCCTCACCCCCCTCCCTAGTCATCTCTCCTCTCCCCCCTCCACCCCTCCCTAGTCATCTCTCCTCTCCCCCCTCCACCCCTCCCTAGTCATCTCTCCTCTCCCCCCTCCCTAGTCATCTCTCCTCTCCCCCCTCCACCCCTCCCTAGTCATCTCTCCTCTCCCCCCTCCACCCCTCCCTAGTCATCTCTCCTCTCCCCCCTCCACCCCTCCCTAGTCATCTCTCCTCTCCCCCCTCCACCCCTCCCTAGTCATCTCTCCTCTCCCCCCTCCACCCCTCCCTAGTCATCTCTCCTCTCCCCCCTCCACCCCTCCCTAGTCATCTCTCCTCTCCCCCCTCCACCCCTCCCTAGTCATCTCTCCTCTCCCCCCTCCACCCCTCCCTAGTCATCTCTCCTCTCCCCCCTCCACCCCTCCCTAGTCATCTCTCCTCTCCCCCCTCCACCCCTCCCTAGTCATCTCTCCTCTCCCCCCTCCACCCCTCCCTAGTCATCTCTCCTCTCCCCCCTCCACCCCTCCCTAGTCATCTCTCCTCTCCCCCCTCCACCCCTCCCTAGTCATCTCTCCTCTCCCCCCTCCACCCCTCCCTAGTCATCTCTCCTCTCCCCCCTCCACCCCTCCCTAGTCATCTCTCCTCTCCCCCCTCCACCCCTCCCTAGTCATCTCTCCTCTTCCCCCTCCACCCCTCCCTAGTCATCTCTCCTCTTCCCCCTCCACCCCTCCCTAGTCATCTCTCCTCTTCCCCCTCCACCCCTCCCTAGTCATCTCTCCTCTCCCCCTCCACCCCTCCCTAGTCATCTCTCCCCTCCCCCCTCCACCCCTCCCTAGTCATCTCTCCCCTCCCCCCTCCACCCCTCCCTAGTCATCTCTCCTCCCCTCCACCCCTGCCTAGTCATCTCTCCTCCCCTCCACCCCTCCCTAGTCATCTCTCCTCCCCTCCACCCCTCCCTAGTCATCTCTCCTCCCCTCCACCCCTCCCTAGTCATCTCTCCTCCCCTCCACCCCTCCCTAGTCATCTCTCCTCTCCCCCCCTCCACCCCTCCCTAGTCATCTCTCCTCTCCCCCTCCACCCCTCCCTAGTCATCTCTCCTCTCCCCCTCCACCCCTCCCTAGTCATCTCTCCCCTCCCCCCCCACCCCTCCCTAGTCATCTCTCCCCTCCCCCCACCCCTCCCTAGTCATCTCTCCCCTCCCCCCTCCACCCCTCCCTAGTCATCTCTCCTCCCCTCCACCCCTCCCTAGTCATCTCTCCTCCCCTCCACCCCTCCCTTGTCATCTCTCCTCCCCTCCACCCCTCCCTAGTCATCTCTCCTCCCCTCCACCCCTCCCTAGTCATCTCTCCTCTCCCCCCCTCCACCCCTCCCTAGTCGTCTCTCCTCACCCCCTCCTCCCTCCCTTCCTTTGTGGTCTCTCCTCACCCCCCTCCTCCCTTCCTTCGTTTGTGGTCTCTCCTCACCCCCCTCCTCCCTCCCTTCCTTTGTGGTCTCTCCTCACCCCCTCCTCCCTCCTTCCCTTCCTTTGTGGTCTCTCCTCACCCCCCTCCTCCCTCCCTTCGTGGTCTCTCCCCACCCCCCTCCTCCCTCCCTTCGTGGTCTCTCCTCACCCCCCTCCCTTCCTTTGTGGTCTCTCCTCACCCCCCTCCTCCCTCCCTTCCTTTGTGGTCTCTCCTCACCCCCCTCCTCCCTCCCTTCCTTTGTGGTCTCTCCTCACCCCCTTCCTCCCTCCCTCCCTTCCTTTGTGGTCTCTCCTCACCCCCCTCCTCCCTCCCTTCCTTTGTGGTCTCTCCTCACCCCCCTCCTCCCTCCCTTCCTTTGTGGTCTCTCCTCACCCCCCTCCTCCCTCCCTTCCTTTGTGGTCTCTCCCCCACCCCCTTCCTCCCTCCCTCCCTTCCTTTGTGGTCTCTCCTCACCCCCTCCTCCCTCCCTTCCTTTGTGGTCTCTCCTCACCCCCTTCCTCCCTCCCTTCCTTTGTGGTCTCTCCTCACCCCCTTCCTCCCTCCCTTCTTTGGTGGTCTCTCCTCACCCCCTTCCTCCCTTTGTGGTCTCTCCTCACCCCCTTCCTCCCTCCCTTTTTTCTTGGTCTCTCCTCACCCCCTTCCTCCCTCCCTCCCTTCCTTTGTGGTCTCTCCTCACCCCCTTCCTCCCTCCCTCCCTTCCTTTGTGGTCTCTCCTCACCCCCTTCCTCCCTCCCTGCCTTCCTTTGTGGTCTCTCCTCACCCCCTTGCTCCCTCCCTTCCTTGTCTCTCCTCACCCCCTTCCTCCCTTCCTTTGTGGTCTCTCCTCACGCCCTTCCTCCCTCCCTCCCTCCCTCCCTTCCTTTGTGGTCTCTCCTCACCCCCTTCCTCCCTCCCTCCCTTCCTTTGTGGTCTCTCCTCACCCCCTTCCTCCCTCCCTCCCTCCCTTCCTTTGTGGTCTCTCCTCACCCCCTTCCTCCCTCCCTCCCTCCCTTCCTTTGTGGTCTCTCCTCACCCCCTTCCTCCCTCCCTCCCTTCCTTTGTGGTCTCTCCTCACCCCCTTCCTCCCTCCCTCCCTTCCTTTGTGGTCTCTCCCCACCCCCTTCCTCCCTCCCTCCCTTCCTTTGTGGTCTCTCCTCACCCCCTTCCTCCCTCCCTCCCTTCCTTTGTGGTCTCTCCTCACCCCCTTCCTCCCTCCCTCCCTTCCTTTGTGGTCTCTCCTCACCCCCTTCCTCCCTCCCTCCCTTCCTTTGTGGTCTCTCCTCACCCCCTTCCTCCCTCCCTCCCTTCCTTTGTGGTCTCTCCTCACCCCCTTCCTCCCTCCCTCCCTTCCTTTGTGGTCTCTCCTCACCCCCTTCCTCCCTCCCTTCCTTTGTGGTCTCTCCTCACCCCCTTCCTCCCTCCCTTCCTTTGTGGTCTCTCCTCACCCCCTTCCTCCCTCCCTTCCTGTGTGGCCTCTCCTCACCCCCTTCCTCCCTCCCTTCCTTTGTGGTCTCTCCTCACCCCCTTCCTCCCTCCCTCCCTTTGTGGTCTCTCCTCACCCCCTTCCTCCCTCCCTTCCTTTGTGGTCTCTCCTCACCCCCTTCCTCCCTCCCTTCCTTTGTGGTCTCTCCTCACCCCCTTCCACCCTCCCTTCCTTTGTGGTCTCTCCTCACCCCCTTCCTCCCTCCCTTCCTTTGTGGTCTCTCCTCACCCCCCTCCTCCCTCCCTTTCTTTGTGGTCTCTCCTCACCCCCTCCTCCCTCCCTTCCTTCCTTCCTTTGTGGTCTCTCCTCACTACCTCCTCCTGCCCTCCCTTTGTGGTCTCTCCTCACCCCCTCCTCCCTCCCTTCCTTCCTTTGTGGTCTCCTCACCCCCCTCCTCCCTCCCTTCCTTTGTGGTCTCTCCTCACCCCCTTCCTCCCTTCCTTTGTAGTGTCTCCTCACCCCCCTCCTCCCTCCCTTCCTTTGTGGTCTCTCCTCACCCCCTTCCTCCCTCCCTTCCTTTGTGGTCTCTCCTCACCCCCTTGCTTCCTTTGTGGTCTCTCCTCACCCCTCCCTCCCTCCCTTCCTTTGTGTTCTCTCCTCACCCCCTTCCTCCCTCCCTTCCTTTGTGGTCTCTCCTCACCCCTTCCTTCCTTTGTGGTCTCTCCTCCCTCCCTTCCTTTGTGGTCTCTCCTCCCTCCCTTCCTTTGTGGTCTCTCCTCCCTCCCTTCCTTTGTGGTCTCTCCTCCCTCCCTTCCTTTGTGGTCTCTCCTCCCTCCCTTCCTTTGTGGTCTCTCCTCCCTCCCTTCCTTTGTGGTCTCTCCTCCCTCCCTTCCTTTGTGGTCTCTCCTCACCCCCCTCCTCCCTCCCTTCCTTTGTGGTCTCTCCTCACCCCCCTCCTCCCTCCCTTCCTTTGTGGTCTCTCCTCACCCCCCTCCTCCCTCCCTTCCTTTGTGGTCTCTCCTCACCCCCCTCCTCCCTCCCTTCCTTTGTGGTCTCTCCTCACCCCCCTCCTCCCTCCCTTCCTTTGTGGTCTCTCCTCACCCCCCTCCTCCCTCCCTTCCTTTGTGGTCTCTCCTCACCCCCCTCCTCCCTCCCTTCCTTTGTGGTCTCTCCTCACCCCCCTCCTCCCTCCCTCCCTTTGTGGTCTCTCCTCACCCCCCTCCTCCCTCCCTCTTTTTGTGGTCTCTCCTCACCCCACTCCTCCCTCCCTTTGTGGTCTCACCTCACCCCCCTCCTCCCTCCCTTCCTTTGTGGTCTCTCCTCACCCCCTTCCCCTCTCCCTTCCTTTGTGGTCTCTCCTCACCCCCTCCTCCCTCCCTTCCTTTGTGGTCTCTCCTCACCCCCCTCCTCCCTCCCTTCCTTTGTGGTCTCTCCTCCCTCCCTTCCTTTGTGGTCTCTCCTCACCCCCTTCCTACCTCCCTCCCTTCCTTTGTGGTCTCTCCTCACCCCCTTCCTCCCTCCCTTCCTTTGTGGTCTCTCCTCACCCCTCCTCCCTCCCTTCCTTTGTGGTCTCTCCTCACCCCCCTCCTCCCTCCCTTCCTTTGTGGTCTCTCCTCACCCCCCTCCTCCCTCCCTTCCTTTGTGGTCTCTCCTCACCCCCCTCCCCCCTCCCTTCCTTTGTGGTCTCTCCTCACCCCCCTCCTTCCTCCCTTCCTTTGTGGTCTCTCCTCACCCCCCTCCTCCCTCCCTTCCTTTGTGGTCTCTCCTCACCCCCCTCCTCCCTCCCTTCCTTTGTGGTCTCTCCTCACCCCCCTCCTCCCTCCCTTCCTTTGTGGTCTCTCCTCACCCCCCTCCTCCCTCCCTTTGTGGTCTCTCCTCACCCCCTCCCTTCGTGGTCTCTCCACAACCCCCCCACCCTTAGTAGTCTCCCCTCCACCCCCTCCCATAGAGGTCTATCCTCCTCATCCCCCCCTCCCTCAGTGGTCTCTACTTATCCCCCCCACTTCCTTCAGTTGTCTCTTCCCTTGTTCTCCTCACCCACCTCCCCTACCTCTTCTGTTTCCTGTACCCGGCCGGACTAACAGGAAATGCTCACTGAGTGAACACTGCCTGTCAGTCCAGCTGGGTACACGAAAAGGATGTTCCTGTACCACGGACAGGAGCTCGGCTACGCTACAATGAGGGACTGACAGGAGGGAGCGCTGTGCGCTTCCCTTATGCCGATCCCTCTTTTCTTGCGCGCCCGGGCCGGTGCACCTTCATAGAGCTTTCTATAGAGCACTCAGGCAGCTGCCTAAGTCGTCTATAGGAAGCACCGGCCCTGTATCCAGTACTCCTATAGACCAGTTTAGAATCTACATCCTGCATGCATCTGTTACTAGGGGGCAGACCTGTGTTTGCCAGTTTCTTCAAAGCTAGCAGGAACAGCAACCTGAATACAGAAGATAGGAATCATCGCCGTCTTACATAATAAACTAGAATATGTAATCATTATACTGCAACACAGCAAATACATATTACCCCATTCTATGGTATTACTATGCATCATCAGCCATCCCAATCCACCAGGCATTTATTCCATTTACCCAAAGGCCTGGTTCAGAGAGGCTCTAGTGCCTTTCAAATGTAAAAAAAAAGCATTAATTCCAAAACTGATGCACACTAGTAGCTAGCTTTTAGTTACCTAGAACAACTTTCACTTCTGTTCACTGTACTATACACTATTTACATAGTTAATACAGTTAATTAAAATATTGTGCTTTACGCACGAATTTAGACTCATTAATACCATTTACCTCTATATACAAGGCATAGTTTATGTATTTTCAATTGGCTTCACCTTTTCTTTGGATGTCACCCATTGTTAGGGTAATGGACATTCATAGATAGGATTATTCCATTATGCAGTCCGTCTTTAAAAGGTCCCACAACATTCTGTAATTTGTTTATATCCCAGGTTGCTGTCACACTCAGATGGTCTGTAGTTTCAATGATGTGCTACAAAGTTTGAATCTGACCGATCTTCCGGGTCCTGATGTGAGACCGGTAAAAGACTGGAGAAAACCAACCGTGGTCTATATAGACTTTTACCTCTATACGGTCATCGACTTGGTGAGATTTTTTTTTTAAATGGGTGATCGTATTGTAAGTTCAGCTGCTTAGACTAACCTATGACTTGCTTAGGCACAAGTACAGAGAATCCTGAAACTTTTTTTCCTTATACGCCTCAAGTTTTGGAGTCAACGCATTACTTTTAGTTGTGCACAGATATTACTTTCTATGTGTATGTAGCAATGACTCTGCACGATAATTATTGGAGACAACCTACCTGCTTTTTTTGGTGGTGGTTGAAAGGTTGGGTTGCATAGCGTCATTTGTTAATTATGATGAGAATCTTATGTTAAGCTAACCTTATTAATCTTACATTTTTTAGGACACAAGTCTACAGATCTTAACTACCCTTCTCTGGTTTAACATGGTAAGGAATTGAAATCTTTATGATTCTAGTGTGCTTTAACACATTGCCAGTTTACTTTCATGTGAATAAATCAGGTTTACTCATTAAATTCCAGATTATGAAAAATAATTTAGTACATCCAGGGATAGACTGCAAAAACTTGATATTGCTCACAGACTTTATCAATACTCTGAATTAAATTGTATATAGTCCAGAGATCAGCCAGTTCAGACGGAGCCGGTACTAAATGATGGAACCTATTCCTTTGATTTAACAAAATCGACCCATATCTACCTGCAAAGGCAGTTCAGCTGAATTTGAATAATTCAGTTGTGCCACATTTTACAGGCAGATAATGACCAATTCTAATATTGGCTAATGAGACGACTAACTCTATGAAAGATCGGTTTAACTACAAAGAGGGGTACATCATAGACGATTAATAATAACATAAAAGCACATCTTTTAAACAAGCACACATAAATGAAATAAAAAGTAGTAACAGGAATTCAGCACTGAGACTGTGAGTATACAAAACTTTAAAACCACTAAAAAAACAAACAAAAAAAAAACAAACATACGGTATATATATATATATATATATATATATATATATATATATATATTCATGCTACAGTTAAATCAGGTGACAAGCCCAAAAGTATAGATTCCAAAAATACTTTAACTCCTAACAATAGCCAGATGAAGAGAAACCAGAAAATTTAGTAACAGAAACACAAGCCTAGGGCAAAACTGAAAACCAATTCCTAGAAAGTAGGACATCTCTGTTGGAATCCCAAAAACCGTAAGTAAGCAGTCGAAGTAAAAAGAGGAGTTTACATGGGGAAGACAGTAGCAATAGAGAAAGTGTGAGCGATTGATTGGCATGAATGTTCTCCGTCAAGCATCGCTTGAATGGCATTGTGTGAGACGCTTGCTTGTTTTTGACATTGTGACTGGAATATGCCGGGAGTCCACCAGGAATTTGACATGGGCTTGGTAAACAATTTGTCACTTTCATTCAGATTTTATTACGTGTTTTGCTATTCCAGGTGTGGACAGATGAGTTTATTTCCTGGAACCCTGATAATTTCTGTGAAATTAATAGAGTGCGCATACTCGGCGAAATACTTTGGAAACCAGACCTCTACATTTATGAAATGTAAGTTATACAAATGTTATTCGTAGAAAAGTTCTGATTATGTGCATGCAAGACCCAAACCACGCTTTGAACTTCCTTCATATGCAACTGAAGTAACCAGATATGTTAGCAGATTTAAGGTTTAGAGTTGAAACCCTCTGCGTTAGTGGGGTCCTGTTATTAGTTAACCTTTCTAAAAGCCCACCATGTTTATTTTGACACTACAAATTCCCTTATGCTAAAATGACATATTAAACACCATAACCACTACAACTTACTGTAGTACATATGGTGCTAGGAGTGCCCTGGAGTCTTCCCAAAGTAAGTATTCAAACCATTTAATAATAGTTTTACCTGGTTCCTGCCGGGCAATCAATGCAACCTTCTCTGCTGCCAGAAGAGCTTCCAGTTAGTTCCACTAAGTTAAAGGACCACTATAGGCACCCAGACCACTTCAGCTCAATGAAGTGGTCTGGGTGCCAGGTCCATCTAGGTTTAACCCTGCAGCTGTAAACATAGCAGTTTCAGAGAAACTGCTATGTTTACATTAGGGTTAATCCAGCCTCTAGTGGCTGTCTCATTGACAACCGCTAGAGGCGCTTCCTCACTTCTCACTGTGAAAAATCACAGTAAGAAGATGCTTACATCCATAGGAATGCATTGAGAAATGCTTTCCCATGGACTGATGGAATGCGCGCGTGTCTTTTGCCGCGCATGCGCATTCAGCGCTGACGTTGGAAGAGGGAGGAGATTTCCCCAGCACCGAGGGAGCCTGGCGCTTGAGAAAGGTAAGAGTTTAACCCATTCAGCCCGGCGAGAGTGGGACCCTCTCAAGTTTGTTTTCCTAGCCCTAGAGTGGTCCTTTAAGTCATGCCATACAGGGCTGAGGAGTGCCCATTGGCTGAGAGGATTGCTCTCAGCTAAAGAGTGCAGACCTGCATGCTAAATGGTAGCTTCTTGCAGGAGCTTCAAGCAGCAGGGGAGGCATTATCGGGCGACATGCGGGACTAAGGTAAGTTGTCATACCACTCCTAAATGGATTGACTACTTAGTCTAGGAGAGTTCCAGGGTACTCATGGAACCATAACTGCTACAGTTGGCAGTAGTGGTTATGGTACTTAGAGTGTTCCTTTGAAATGCACAAGTTGTATTGGCATACCACAGAGCTGGCTAACTTCAATTGTGAAATCTGGGAGAGCTGTGGTAAGTTGTAAGTACTGTATATACTCGAGTATAAGCCAATTTTTTTTTTTATGCTGAAAAAGCCCCCCTTGGCTTATACTCAAGTGAGCGCTTCCCTAGGGCACACCAGCCCGGGAGGCGGGGGGGGAGGGGGGGGGCGCTAGGTTTAGGGGAGCACAATGCTCCTCCTGCCGACCACCTAACGTAGCGCAGGACAGGAATTTCTCAGTGAGCACTTCACTTCAGTCCACCGGTGGCCTGGTACAGGAAACAGAAGTTCATGTACTGCGGTCCACGCCACATAGGTAGGACAAAAAGGGGAAAGGACCACTGAGGGGGAAAGGACAACTGAGGAGGTGGGGGGGGGGGAGAAGGGGAAAAGGACAACTGAGGAGGTGGGGGGGGAGAAGGGGAAAAGGACAACTGAGGAGGTGGGGGGGGGGGGAGAAGGGGAAAAGGACCACTGAGGAGGTAAGGGGGGAAGAAGGGGGAAAGGACCACTGAGGAGGTAAGGGGGAAGAAGGGGGAAAGGACCACTGAGGAGGTAAGGGGGGAAGAAGGGGGAAAGGACCACTGAGGAGGTAAGGGGGGAAGAAGGGGGAAAGGACCACTGAGGAGGTAAGGGGGGAAGAAGGGGGAAAGGACCACTGAGGAGGTAAGGGGGGAAGAAGGGGGAAAGGACCACTGAGGAGGTAAGGTGGGAAGAAGGGGGAAAGGACCACTGAGGAGGTAAGGGGGGAAGAAGGGGGAAAGGACCACTGAGGAGGTGGGGGGCAGAAGGGGGAAAGGACCACTGAGGAGGTGGGGGGGGAGGAGAATGGGGAAAGGACCACTGAGGAGGTGGGGGGGGGGGAGGAGAATGGGGAAAGGACCACTGAGGAGGTGGGGGGGAGGAGAATGGGGAAAGGACCACTGAGGAGGTGGGGGGGAGGAGAATGGGGAAAGGACCACTGAGGAGGTGGGGGGAGGAGAATGGGGAAAGGACCACTGAGGAGGTGGGGGGAGGAGAATGGGGAAAGGACCACTGAGGAGGTGGGGGGGGGGGAGAATGGGGAAAGGACCACTGAGGAGGTGGGGGGGGAGAATGGGGAAAGGACCACTGAGGAGGTAGGGGGAGAAGGGGGAAAGGGCCACTGAGGAGGTGAGGGAGGAAGAAGGGGGAAAGGACCACTGACGAGGTGAGGGAGGAAGAAGGGGGAAAGGACCACTGAGGAGGTGAGGGAGGAAGAAGGGGGAAAGGACCACTGAGGAGGTGAGGGGGGAAGAAGGGGGAAAGGACCACTGAGGAGGTGAGGGGGGAAGAAGGGGGAAAGGACCACTGAGGAGGTGATGGGGGAAGAAGGGGGAAAGGACCACTGAGGAGGTGAGGGTGGAAGAAGGGGGAAAGGACCACTGAGGAGGTGAGGGTGGAAGAAGGGGGAAAGGACCACTGAGGAGGTGAGGGTGGAAGAAGGGGGAAAGGACCACTGAGGAGGTGGGGGGGAGAAGGGGGAAAGGGCCACTAAGGAGGTGGGGGGGGGGGGCGGATGGGGGAAAGGACCACTGAGGAGGCAGGGGTGAGAAAAGAAATATGCAAATTCTTTAAAAGAGGATTTTCCTTTTGCTTTAAATGTGTTTTATTAGATCAGTTTTTAGTGAATAAGTGCACAGTCTGTAATGTGACTAACTCCCATTATCCCAGTCATGGGATAATCTGAAGCTTTGCATTGCATTATCACAGTCATGGGATAATTTGAAGCTTTGCATTGCATGTTGATACCAGTAGCTGCTGCATTTCCCACCCTAGGCTTATACTCGAGTCAATACGTTTTTCCAGTTTTTTTAGGTAAAATTGGGTGCCTCGGTTTATATTTGAGTATATACAGTACATTTATAAATTAATAATTTTTAACTTGGTGTATAAGAATTGAATGCTTCTAAGATGCAATCTTATTTAATTTTATATATTACACATATGCAAAATACAGTACTTGAAGTAATATTTATATATAGTAATAGTATTAGAATGAATGGTTGCAATTTTCAGAAGTACTTTCTTAAAGGGAAACTGTTAGTTCCCAGGATTTTTTTTTTTTTTAATTCTTTATTTTCTGTTGTGCAAGGTATAACAATAGACTTACTCAGCCACAATAGCAGACGTAAGCGGTAACAGACAATAATCAAAACATGGCATATGAATAAACGGCACAGTTTTTAGGTTTTGTTGAGAGAAAACGTAGACAGTAGATTGACATTTAAATTAACATGTGAGTTTTCCTGTCTGACATGCACAATTTTAAGGAGTTAATATAACAAGAGTTAACCGTTGCTAGGGTTAGTTTAAGTGGGTACTAACTAGGGAGGCTATACATATTAAGCTTTGATAAAGCAAAATCTAGTAGTACGGTTCGCAGTAGTTTAAAAAAAAAAAAAAAGAACAAACAAACAAAAAAAACCAAGAACACTATGTGTACATGTTAGAGAGACAAATAGTACGTTTACAGAATAGGTAGACTTAGTGAGTTGTCTTTAAAGCTTGGAGCGTAAACATGCAAAAAAAAAAAAAAAAAAAATGAATTATGTTAGTTAACGCAAAGGCGAGATTTACACAATGTAGCTTAAGTTTTTTTTTTTTTTTTGGCAGTGCACATTTTTTATATAACATGTACATGTGAAAACATTAAGCTTTTGTTTTAGGATATGGTTGACATCAATTTTTGAGTACCTCCTGTTAGGCTAAACGTGTATAAAACTTCACTAGTTGGGCCTGGGTGTAGGTAGGGCTAGCTAGTACCATAGTGCGGTTCCAGTATACATGTCAGGCTATCTAGGAGCGCAACAGGTTAAAAGAATGGAACATGTCGCCATCTCGCAGGTAAGAGGGGTAAGTGCTAGGCATGAGCCCTCTCACTCTGTCGCAGCGGTGGCATTGAGTCAAAGTGTAACCCTAGACTCTATAGTAGAGGCGTGTACGCCAAACTGCGCTCATTATCTTATGTGGGGATCGTGAGTGGTATGGACGTAAGATTTAAGTGCATTACAAGTAGAGACCATAACAAAATAGATGCCACTTTAAGCGGGGGCGCATATGGCAATCGCCATAAGGGCATGGTGTGTCACAGACGGCCTCCAGCATGTCTTCAGAGCAAAAAAGTTCCCAGGATTTTTAATTTGACATTTACTCATCACCTATCTTTAATACATGTATTACTCGGGTGTGAAAAATAGAACTAAAATTTAGAAATCCACACCTTTTTATCCTGCAAATGGGCACCTCCATCTTAGCTCCCTGTCAGTCACTGTTGTAAGCTCTCTTCTGTGCACCTGGCAATCAGCATATGGAAAGACATGAAACAAGGTTTGTCATTTGCAATGTGTTCCACAGCTGTGCCTGAATTAAACTGATTTTTTTTTTTGCTAAATTGTTGACAAGATTTAAAAAGAAAATGAAGTTTCAAATGAAAGAAGGTTAAATAATGTTCAATGTTTTTTTTCCACTGGTGAATATGGTACAATGAGATTGGGTATACATTCTAAGGGCTCATTCAGAATCTTGTCACTTTGTTTTAGTGACAGCCACTACTCATTACTGCTTTTTGCTACTGTTAGTGAGTAGTGTCTGTTTACCATCTGCAAAATGATAAATGTAATGACAGAATTACCAGCTGCCACTACTGAAAGCCGGTCACTTAACATTCGCTACATAGTTTCTGACTGGTTGATAACCCTGTCACTGCTCATTACTGCCTGCCACTAAACCCACGTCTAGCCTGGTGTAAATCTCTTTACTGGCCAAACGCTGCTTGCCACATAGGTTATATCGCGCATGCTCAGGTATGGATTTCAGTGCATTACCAGCAAGTCGCTAATATCCCCTTAAGGACACAGCTTCACATGGGGCTAGAGGAATTCAACAAAATAGACTCCCATTTATTATACCATATACGGATAGCGGCTAATACCCTCATAGCAAGAGCATGGAAACAGGTTCAGGCACCAACTAGGGAGGCCCTCATCCAGCAAATATCCCTGAATTTGCTGTACGAAAAGGGACTAAATAGGCAAAAACCCTCAAAAAAAACACACCACCTTAGCCCACACTAAATGGGTGACACAGATGGGCTTAGAAATGAAGAAATAGTCGAAAATAAATAAATAATAAAAATAAATAAACAAATAAATAACCATACGGAACAAGTCGCCTGGTAAAAGGGGCAAATTAGGAATTGAAAAAGGGACACTTGGTTCTTGGAGTTAAATACCCCCACAGAGGCATGGCGCTACACACGGTCGGAGGAGACTGACCACCACCCTAGCTGAGCACAGTTACCCACCTGTATATATAGTTTTAGAGTGTAGGGAGAGGGTGTACCTATACACATAACCACGAGAGCAGACAATCTCTAGGAGGGCTCATAAAGCATCAGAAACGAGATAGGAGAAATAGGCCATGGGCAGGCCAAGGTGAGGGATTGCTCAGGCATAACACATGTGGAGGTACAGGACACCAGGTTTATTATACAATGTCACACAGGATATGAGAATGTTCAGATACATTCCCCCCTAACCTAACCCCCTCTTACCTACCTTTTTTCTGTACCCAACCCCTCCCCCCAACTGGTAAACTGTTCATTAATGGGGCACTGTGGAATAATTCACAATGTACTAGACTAACAGTAAATGTATAAGATGATCTTACAGTATTGCGATGATGAGAAATTTATTTTCCCCCATCACCCCCGCTTCTTTTCTGTACCCTTGGAAAAAGTTAATAAAAATTATCAAACTGACAAGGACACAGCTTCAGTAATAAAAGGCAATCATGACGGAACATTTCTGTCATGTGTCCTTAAAGGGATATTAGAGTGGCTGGTTTCTGTAGCGGCAGTCTTTATTAGTCATAGCCTGCAACAATTTATCAACAAATAATGTAAATCTGGTGGCAGCTTGTAGTGATTACAAGTTATTGGCTCTTGCTAACAGCAACAGCTTGTGTCTGCTATTGTATATTAATAATTGTATTTGTATTTTATTGTACACTAAGTGTAACAATGCAATGATTTGTGGACCCAGGACATACTTGAAAACGAGAGAAATCTCAATGTATCTTTCCTGGTAAAATATTTTATAAATATATAAATAAATTTACCGAAAAGATTGTAAACAAGCCCTGGTATAAGCTGGGTTATATGTAAATACCATTATACATCTGGTTTAAGCACTTTTCATTTTGGGTCATTATATCTGAAAATGTGATATTTTACCTATAATTGCATAGGACAGACTATAATAAGGATTCTTCAGTGAAACTCTATTACTCCATCACAAGCAATGGCTCAATCAGTTATTCAGCGCCTTTGAGGACTGTCACTAGCTGTAACCTGCATATCCTCAAGTTTCCATTTGATACTCAAACGTGTACCTTAACCTTTGGTTCTTATATTCACTCAGGTACGTATGCACTCATGTGGTGTAACTATTATCTTGGACTGAAAATATCTTATCTGCAAATTCAGAATATAAACGCTACAAGAGGGGACATCTCTATGCTTGTCGGTAATAAGCAGCTGTTAAGCATTGTAAACCCCTACAGTCGGTAGATGTTTGTGTCTACAAAATATTAACATCAATATATCCACTGAGCACAATACAAAGATACCTGTACAATACACAGAGCTAGGTAGACTACAGAGATATCCATACAACAGGGAGAGCTGAGTAAAATATAGAGAAATATCACACAGAGCTGGGCGCAAAAAGATACCATAACTATCCCACACAGCCAGGATCACTGTGATGGATTATTACACAGAGCTGCAATACAGAGATATACATATGTATAATTATTTAGCTTTCACACCCTCTGTCTATCTTTCTAGCCCTCCCTTAGCTCCCTACTTACATGATCTCATCTTTAGTAGTGCTCATGATATGATAATGTTAGCTTTCTATTAAAGGAACTCTATAGGCACCCAGACCACTTCCGCTCATTGAAGTGGTCTGGGTGCAATGTCCCAGGTCCCTTAACCCTACAAAGCCAATTATTGCATTGTTTTTATAAACTGCAATAATTAGCTTTGTGGGGTATCTCCACTTTTAATGGCTGTGTACCAGACAGCCACTAGAGGGACTTCCGTGGTGTTAGGCGACTTTTGGTCGCCTGTGTCACGGGAAGTCCCCATAAGAAAGCACTGTATAATGCTTTACTATGGGGAAATTCTAAGGGAAGGGGGGGGGGGGGGGTACTAGAGGGGACTGTAGTGCCAGGAAAACAACTTTTCCTGGCACTATAGTTTCCTTTAAGCAGGGCTCGAGTCCTGCAGGAACGCGTGGGAACGGCGTTCCTGCACTTTTTTCACAGCAGGAACGCCGTTCCCCCTGCAGGCACTCAGGGGGCGGCAAAAAATGCCGCCCCCAAATGCCCTCTGTTCCCCCTGTCATGGGAGGGCCACCTGATTGCCCCCCCTCCTCCCCCCCGGCGGGCGGCTCTCTCCCTGTCACACGCGGCGAGGGAGCTGTGTCCTCTCTGCTCCCTCTCGCCGCGTGGGTTGTCTGCTGATGCCGGGAGCCGGAATATGACGTCATATTCCGGCTCCTTGCATCAGAAAACGGCGCGCGGCGAGAGGGAGCAGAGAGGACACAGCTCCCTCGCCGCGTGTGACAGGGAGAGAGCCGCCCGCCGGGGGGGGAGGAGGGGGGCACTCAGGTGGCCCCCCCATGCCAGCCTCACTGCAGCCCCACTGGACCCCAGGGACCCATCCATGCCAGCTTTCCTGAAAGGTAGGGAGGCTGGGTGGGTGGGAAATGTTTATTTGAATAATTTGTATATATGTATGTCTGTTAGTGTATGTGTATGTATGTATGTCTGTGTGTATGTCTGTTAGTGTATGTGTGTGTGTGTATGTATGTCTGTGTGTATGTCTGTTAGTGTATGTGTATGTATGTCTGTGTGTATGTCTGTTAGTGTATGTGTATGTCTGTTAGTGTATGTGTGTGTCTGTTAGTGTATGTCTGTTAGTGTATGTGTGTGTGTGTATGTCTGTTAGTGTATGTGTGTATGTCTGTTAGTGTATGTGTATGTATGTGTGTGTATGTCTGTTAGTGTATGTGTGTATGTCTGTTAGTGTGTGTGTGTGTGTGTGTGTATGTCTGTTAGTCTATGTGTGTGTATGTTAGTTCATGTCTGTTGGTGTATGTATGTGTGTGTTTGTGTCAGTGTGTGTGTGTGTGTGTGTATGAGTGTATTTACGTCTGTTATCATATGTACGTGTGTGTGAGTGTATGTGCTTCTGTTAGTGTATGCATGTTTGCGTGTAGGTGCTTCTGATAGTGTATGCATGTGTGTGTGCGTATGAGTGTATGTGCTTCTGTTAGTGTATGCACATGTTTGCGTGTATGTGCTTCTGTTAGTGTATGTTTGTAAGTGTCTGTCAAATCAGTGAGAGTCTGTTTGTCATTTAGTGTGTGTGTGTGTCTGTCAGTGTGTTTGTGTGAGTCTCTCTGTCAATGAATGAGTGTGTGTCAGTGAATGTGTGTGTGTGTGTCAAATCAGTGACGTCTGTGTGTTTGTCACGTAGTGTGTGTGTTACTGTCAGTGTGTATCTGCCAGTGTGGGTGTCTGTCAGAGAGTGTGCTTAGAGGGACACTATAGGCACCCAGACAATTTCAGCTCATTGAAGTGGTCTGGGTGCAGTGTCCCAGTCCCCTTAAACCTGCAAGTGTAATTATTGCGGTTTCTCAGAAACTGCAATAATTACCTTGAGGGGTAACTCCACCTCTAGTGGCTGTCTATCAGACACTAGAGGGACTTTCGGGTGGTTAGGTGACCAAAAGTCGCCTAACTGATGCTGGACGTCCTCACCCCTGTGCATGAGGACATCCAGCATCTGCTAAATACCCATAGGATTTTAACCCCATCAGTGTCGAATGAGGGAGGGGGGGCACTACAGGGAATTATAGTGCCAGGAAAACAGCTTTGTTTTCCTGGCACTATAGTATTTCTTTAAAAGGAGCAGGAAAAGGTGGAGTCTAAAGAGGAAGGGGTGGGTTCTTAATCAGGAAGCGGTGCGCCCTTGACAGGAAGGGGTGGTAAATTTAGATTAGGGGGTGCTCCGGTATAGTCATGCCTAGGGCAGCACAAAATTAAAATACACCACTGTGTGAGTGTCTGAGTATGTGTGTGCGTCTGTGAGTGTCTGAGTGCATGTGTGTGTCTGTGAGTGTATGTGTGTGCACGCGTTTATATATGCATACGAGTGGGGTTTTTTTTGTGGGGGAGAGTTCCCACACTTTTTTCCCCAGGACTTGACCCCTGCCTTTAAGTATTGCTGCTGTTATGAAACATGTCAGCTACTCCATTAGCTCTCAGCACACAGTCTAGCACAGGGCGCACATGGTAAAAGGAACTAGATAGATAGATGCAATCCATTTTTTAATCTACTTCTGACTCACTGTTAGCTCTCAGCACACTTAGTTAAAGCAGCAAGATACTGAGACTCCAACCACGTCAGCTTCTCCAGGCTCACTGTTAGCTCTCAGTACACACAGGGTTAAAGCAGCAGGATACTGATAGACTCTTTATTACCTTTGCAGCTGTCAATATAACTAATCTGCATTGGTAATATGGAGCCAAGAAGTAGCTGAATAATAACAATAGTTACAGATTAAAACATATTGAAATCAGAACAGTTTTCAGAGTCACAGCCCCAGTCCTGCAGTTTGAAGACTCACAACATTTCAACTAGACACAGTATTAGTGTCTCAGGTCTCAGCTGTGGAGTGACTGAGCACTTTAAATAGTTGTTAAAACTGTTTGTCACCCATGAGATTTCCCATCTCTCTCTCGCTATTATATCTGAGTAAACTCCCTTGCTTAATCAGCCTTAAGGCATTCACTAGGGCTTTTGGAGGATAGAAAAAGATAATATACACTTACATTTGGCAGGGGCCAGGAGCTGCTGTGGCTGTGCTCGCTCTCTCTCTCTCGCTCTCTCTCTGTTACTTCCAAAATGGCTTCTTGCTTCTCTCTTTTGTGAACACTGTAAAAGCACCCCACAGTGCGATCATTAAAGTATGGCTCCTGAATAGAGAGGAAAATAGCATGCCTCCACTCATGGGCAGTTGGTCGTGGTGCTCAAATGGCAGCTCTATGAACATTTCAAAAAATTCCATCTTAAAGGGCACAACACGTGCAAAACTTGCTGAAACAGGGTAGATTTCAAACCAGCACCATTTTTTGTCATGCTTAGATGCTCTCCAGTAAGCTTCTCCAAACAGCTACCAATGAGGAGGGAGGGGCCCTGCAGAATTGAAACCTATTACAGAATTAAACAGACACTAATATTTTTCCATAGTATTTTTACTTGCCACATTTCCAGAAAAAGAATCATAGTGTTTCTAACAACTGATAATATATATATTTTCCCACATGGGGAGGGATTTTTTAAAGTAAGTAATATAAAATAAAATAAAACATGTTGGAAAAAGTAAATGTATTTCTGAATATCACTGATATTATCATCTCCTTCAGTTGAGGAAATAATCATGTTACCGAAAGCCAATTCCAGCCAGATAATCCAAAATGCTAAGGAAATTTTTGTTAGCAAAGGAGACTGGACGTTGGAAAATATTACTGTTGAAACCCAGATTCTTCTGACTGATCAAGTGAATTACAGCCAAGTAGTCTATCAGGTACAACGGGTGTTCCTAGATATAAATAAATTCTAATATATGAAACATCAATACACATTTTAGGACAATGCATATCAGCTGTGTACGTGCGAATGATCGTGTCTGCTGTGAAAGTGATCTCATACCAATCTGCAACAATGGACGCAAGAGCACATATTAGACATACTAGTAATTAATGCCACCATTACTTTAGTGTGCCAGTGAAGTTCATACTTCTATCAGGTATCTTGTTTTTGCGTTTGACCCAAGTCAATGCCCATTTTAAAGGGTTACCACAACCACCATGACCACTTTAAAGTATGTATGTGATTGAAACACTGCACATACTCAGTAATCTGCACTTCTGTGTGCACACTCAGCACACATGATTTAGGCAGCCCAGAACTCTTTTCCAGGCTGGCTTAAGTCAATTCTGTGTATGCTTTACTTTTGTAGTCAACGCGCTGGGGACATATGCGATAATCTTCTCCCTTGCTTGCAGGGCGTCTGCAATAGCCTCCATCCCCTCCTCTTACTGTGCCCTCCCTCCCGTTAAACAGTTTGACCTATTAATAGGCAACCATCCCAGGGTACATCTGGCATTATAACTACTTTAACCACTTACCTTGAACCCCAAGACTGACACACTTAGTTTAGCAGAAATGCAAATGCATAATTCTTGATAAAATTGCTTGAGATTATTATTACTATCATCATTATCATCACAATCTTTGAAACGCAGTACCATGTACCATGTAAAATACACCACGCACCCCCACCCCTTTGTAGCACACTGTTAAGAGAGGGAGGAGAGGGTGTTTTAGTGCCTGCGTGTTTGTATCTGTGAATGTATGTATACGTTTGTGTGAATGTGTATTTTTAGGTGTTTCGTGTGTCATACCCGAACATCTGTGAACGTGTTTGCATATTTGAGTACCTATACTCCATGTTTTATATATACGTTACATATTTCTGCTAATATCACATTCCTATTTCTTTTTAATATACATACATACATAGATATATCATTTACATGTTTTGTTTTTTTATTTACCTTTTTCTAGATAACCATGAAAAGAGCTCCAATCGTTTATATTATTAATCTCATCATCCCGTCATGCTTTTTGGTTTTTCTGGACATTGCCAGTATGTTTATACCAATAGCAAGTGGTGAAAGACTCAGCTTTAAAATAACTGTTGTTTTGGGGTTCTCTGTGGTTTTACTGATTCTGAATGATATGATCCCCAACTCTGATGATATCCCTTTTTTAGGTATGTATTCAGTCTACTTTTAAACCTTTATTGATGGCTTATTCTGTGTTTGACAGTGAGATAGAATAGTTATGTATTTGTAATTATTTCTGTTATTCTTTATAAAATTACAAGATATTAATCAGTTGTGTGCATTCCGGGCTGGCTAAAGAAAGTTGCCAGAGGTGGCGTTACATAGAATATATCAGAATGTGTAGTGTTTCTTAAAAAATAAAAATACTGCACTTACAAAATCCTTGCATCATGACCTCTTAAAAACACTGTTATCACAAGTGATCATGTTGCTTTGAGTCAGTATTTAACTATGGAAATAATAATAACCACCAACACACAAACAGTGAGGACAGTGGAAGCCTATATATAGGAAGGATATAGTACCAGACCTTATAGTGGCCTGGGCTTAATGTTTAAGAAAAATATGCGATATGGAAAAATCTAATCCAGGCCTAGGTCAGGATGGAAGAAAGATTGATAATGAGTAAAACAGAGCAAATGGACATGGATACCAGAATATAGTAAATAATTATTGTACAAGCCAAGTCTAATATAAGGAATCAAGGAACGTACTCTCAGGCTAACAATCAACACAGGACAATTAAGGGGTTACAATGGCTACTTATAGATCCCAGTGGCCTCTGATTGACTTCTTTCACGTGTGACGGCAACAAAAAAACGCGACCTTCGTTGTGTGGGCATAGTGTATTGGCAAACCGTCAATGCAAGATACGGGCCATGATAAGCATAAACTAAGAAGGAACTGGAAAGCATGGAAAGCACTGGAACGGGAAAGTGCTCCCAGGAGCTTTAGTGGACACCTCAAACAATAAGGAGGTATGACAGGTTCCTGTAAAAAAAATTATCAGAGAAGGTATTCAGGTGAAGGTATTCATTCTTATTGCTGCTCTAGAAATAAGTTTCTCCAGAAGAGTGTAGAGTGACTTACCTGGCCGTCGATCTGATATTCTCGTGTATGGGACAGTCACGCGGCCCAAAAGCCAGACATGCAACTGCTGCTCGCATTCAGAGTTCCTTCTTAAGCATGTTCAGCAGTCACGGGTGTGACGTGGACCAAATCACACCTAACACTAAATAAGTTCTTTGGCCCAATTGACTGTGCCCTATCATATCCTAGTGTCTGTCAAGTGCATTCCTTGTTCTTATCTAATTTTTCAGGTTATGACCTTGGCTAGTTATTGACTCTGAGTATTTCTATAAGTAGTTTATATGTCTATCTGCTATTCTATTTTCTGGACTCCAGATAGTTTATTAATGATTCTGTTTCTCCGTTATCCTGACCTTGTTTGTATTTGATTTCTCTCTTTTGTATGTTGAGCTCAGCCACTCTAAGGTCCGGTAATACCAGGGGCGTATTAGCCGCGAGGCAAACAAGGCATTTGCCTTGGGCGGCATTTTCCAGGGGGCGGCAAAAAAGCCGCCCCCCAAATGCCCAAGGCAAATGTCTTGTTAGCCTTGCAGCTAACAGACATGCTGGGCTGCTGGGCGGTCGGGCGGCATTGGCGGGCGGCGGGCGAGGGAGCACTTCCTCTGAGCTGTCTGCTCAGCTCCCTCGCCAGCCGCAGAGTGAGGCTGGGAGCCGGAATATGACGTCATATTCCGGCTCCGCCTCCCAGCCTCACTGTGCGGCGCGCGAGGGAGCTGAGCAGACAGCTCAGAGCAAGTGCTCCCTCGCCAGCCTGCCGCCCGCCAATGCCGCCCGCCCAGCAGCCACTGGACCACCAGGGAAAAAAGATGACCCCCCCCCCCAACATTCCCAAAGGTAAGGAGGCTGGAGGGGGGTTAAAGTAAAAAAAAAAAAAAAGTGTTAATGTGAGTGAGTGAGTGTGTGAGTGTCTGTTAGTGAGTGTGTGTGTGTCTGTTAGTGAGTGTGAGTGTGTGTGTGTGTGTCTGTTAGTGAGTGTGTGTGTGTGTGTGTCTGTTAGTGAGTGTGTGTGTCTGTTAGTGTGAGTGTGTGTGTGTGTGTCTGTTAGTGTGTGTGTGTCTGTTAGTGAGTGTGTGTGTGTGTGTCTGTTAGTGTGAGTGTGTGTGTCTGTTAGTGAGTGTGTGTGTGTCTGTTAGTGAGTGTGTGTCTGTTAGTGAGTGTGAGTGTGTGTGTGTCTGTTAGTGTGAGTGTGTGTGTTAGTGTGAGTGTGTGTGTGTGTGTCTGTTAGTGAGTGTGAGTGTGTCTGTTAGTGTGAGTGTGTGTGTGTGTGTCTGTTAGTGAGTTAGTGTGTGTCTGTTAGTGATTGTGTTTGTGTGTGTGTGTGTGTGTCTGTTAGTGTGTTTGCCTGTGAGTGTGTGTGTGTGTCTGACTGTGTGTGTGTGTGTATGTGTGTATGTTAGTGAGTGTGTGGGTCTGCTAGTTTGTGTCTGCTAGTGACTGAGTGTGTGTCTGTTAGTGAGTGTGTTTGTCTGTTACTGAGTGTGAGTGTGTCTGTTAGTGTGTGTGTTTCTGTTAGCTAGTGTATGCGTATCTGTCAGTGAATGTGTGTGTGTGTGTGTGTATTTAGAATGCGGGGCGGGGTAAAGGTTGGGTGGGGGTGGCGCGCGGGGGGTGGGGGGGTGGGGCGCCTGAGTTTTGTCCTGCCTAGGGCAGCACAAAACCAGGATACACCACTGGGTAATACATCTGTTCTATCTAGTCAACTATTGTTCTCCTTGACTCTGCCTCCATAATCAGGCTTTGTCAGTTCCTACAGCTATGATTAAAGGGCTCACAAAACTTGATCTGCTGCATCCCAAGGCCAATGTACAACAAGAAGCTATGTGACCATTGGGGATTTTTGAAAAATGTGCAAGGACCCCTGAAAGTGACAAAGTGCTTTAAGTGATTAACTGAACAGAGACTGGTGTATTCTTCTATATTAACAAACATCCTGTTAAAGGAACACACCAAGCGCAAGCACCATAACCACTAGAGCACTTAACACTACTAAACATAGTCCCCTAACCATGCCCCCACCTGTGGGCATCGGTATTTAGACACTGTAAATAAAAATAATTGGCTAGCGGGAGGAGGCCTTAACAATAATATTGAAGGAGGAAGTACCTAGTGTCCTAATTATAATATTCTCAAGAGAAGTGAGACTTGGCTATCAGAGTGCTCGGATTGGTTAGCTTAGTAGCCAACCAATCAGAGCACTCTTACTGATATGACATCGTGTGGGTAATTCCCCCTGTAATCTAATAGCCGACAGCGTTTGTGACAGCGAGTGGGAAAGCGTTTGTAAGGCTATGGCAAGCCCTTGTGGGGTGAATATAGATTAATTTAATTGTGTTACAAATTTATTTCTTTAATTGTGAATCAGGTTGCTGTTTTTTTTATTCTTAGTTGCATTGGGATTAATGGATTTTTATTTGGCCCGTTTTGGGCTGAAGAAAAGTAGAACTAGAAGAAAGGTAACTTTTGATTAGTTTCATTGCCCCACTCCTACTAACTATTATTAGGGTGAGTGGTGTAGCTAGGGTCCTTTATTTTTAATGGGGGCTGCTAGGGAAAAAGATGACCCCTCCATTGTTTAATTAGAGATCCATGGGCAGAGACATTATGTATACCCCTTTTAATAATATAATCCGGGCCCTCATCTGCTACCAATTGGTGTGGATCCAGGGGAAGGACACTAGTTCCTCCCTCTCTAATATTATAGTTAAGTGACAGTGGGCAGTGGTCTGTCCACCATTATTTTTTTTATTTTTTTTTTATAATTTGCATTTTATTGAAGTTTGTACATATAGTATACATCTTAGCCATTGTATGGAAGTATAACTAAACCTAAGAATTACAATTTGGGTTATTGTTGGGAACTTGGGAACACTGATGCTGCAGGAACTAAGCAGAGATGCCTATGTGAAAGCCTGAAATACAGATGCACGAAAGGGTTGTTGTTAGATTGCACTGGCTTATGAGAGGCCAGGTGTGGCTATCAACGGATGGAGATGCAAGTCTTATTGCGAGTCTCACTACAAGTCCTGGTTGCCTGGCATGTGTTGTTGCCAGTTAACTGCTGTTCTGGTGCGTCAGTTGCAGGCTATCCCCTCTAGATTCCCTCTTCTTCCTGGGTTTTCCCTTCGTCAGGGTCTCTGTGGGCAGTGCGATTGTCATGCCTAGGCTGTGAAGAAACGCTGTTGTGTCTCCAGCGGATGACAAAGTAAGTATTTCTTCCCTGTGGGGGACTATTAGAGTACCCACTGTTCCCCATCTGTACTTGACAGAGTGGTCTCTCAGCCTTCTGGCGATGGGGGCCAGCTGCCTCCTCTCCATCAGAACCGGGAATGGCAGATCTCTGTAAATAGATACACTGCTGTCCCCAGGGTCCTGGAGCGATTCAGAATTGCAATTCTCACTGCTTCATCTCTTGTGACTGCGATGGTGTCTCTAGGGTCTTCAGCTGGCGCTGTGGCAAAAATGCATATTCGGAACACCAATGTTATCTGCGGAGGATCATTGCACCCCTTTATTCCCATGGAGGTGATCAGTCTCTGGGTAACCTTGGAGGCAGATGTTACGGCGTCTGTGGCTGGCTTCCAATGTGGCCACCGCACGGCTTAGCTGGTGGACTTGCTAGGTGAGCCGTGATCTGGCTCCTTGCTGTTATGCTACAATTATATGAAATGTGGAACACAACTGCAGAGTTTACTTTCCCAGGATTTAATCTAAGAATAAGGTCTCTTGTTATCACGACACTGTATCTTTAAATGATTCGAAGTGCAATTGTAGTAATACGTAAATAACAAATGAAACTGAGTAAGTAAAAAGTAGAAATTGTATTTGTTAAACAGCAGGTGATATTTCGTTTGAGGAAGAAATATATAGTTTAAAGGAATACTTAAGGTTTGATGACAGTTGTTGCTTTCGGCTAATTGATTCTAGCCAGCTGAGAGTGAACCTTTACACAGTCCGTGCGGTTTGGAGGTAATAGTGGAAACCAACAACAGTCTGATTATGAGAGGATTGGAGAAAGCAGAGAATCTGTTACACAGTCCGTTATCAGAGGATTGAAGAAAGCAGAGAATCCGTTACACAGTCCAGAGGTTCGGTACACAGTAGTCAGTAACAAGGAGTTTGAGCTGGCGGTATGAATCCAGAAGTAACCTAATACATTCACCAAGCGATTTGAAACTGGCGCGGCTTCTCTATAAGGGCTTGAGAGAGCCGCATCAGCAGGCCCGGACTGGCCATCGGGCATACCAGGCAAATGCCCGGTGGGCCGCGATGGCCGTGGGGCCGAGGTCGGCAGGGGAGATCACAGGATCTCCCCTGCCAGCCCCTGCAGGGCCAGCGCTACCTGAGCGCCGGCCCTGCTGTGTGTCTCCATGGGCCGGTGGGCAGATCAAAGATCTCCCTCACCGGCCCAGAGACACTAACAGGCGGCCGCCGGCAGGAGAGGGTGTGAGGGAGGGAGGCAGGAGAGAGGACCGGTGGAGCTCTAGCCAGCAGCTCCACCGGGTCCTCTCGCGAGGTCTGGGCGTTGCCGCGGTTACCGCGGCAACGCTCACATCTCGCGAGAGTGAACTCTAGCCTTCAGGCTAAAGTTCACTCTCACCACTGGACCATTAGGGAAGGATGGCAGCACGGCACCCCTCCTCCCCCCAGGCAGAACGGATCCCCTCCCAGGCTAAAGGTAAGAAGGGAGGGGGGATATAACTTGTTTTTTTTATTATTAATAAAAAAATATTTAATTTTAAATAAAATATACATTCACACTCACACACACAGCACCCAAACACACACAGCACCCTCAGACACACACACAGCACCCCCAGACACACACAGCACCCTCAGACACACACAGCACCCTCAGACACACACAGCACCCTCAGACACACACAGCAGCCCCAGACACACACAGCACCCCTAGACACAAACACAGCACCCTCAGACACACACAGCACCCTCAGACACACACAGCACCCTCAGACACACACACAGCACCCTCAGACACACACAGCACCCAAACACACACAGCACCCTCAGACACACACACAGCACCCTCGCTCACACATATACAGCACACTCCCACACACATATATATATATATATATATATATAATAACCCTCAGTGAGTTAACAGACAAAGAAAATTAGAAACCTAGAATGTGACGGCACATAAAAACACCCTCACACACAGCACCCCTCTTACATACACACACACTGCGCCCCTCACGCATACAATATGTCCAAATATATATATATATATATATATATATACACACACACACACTAAAGCACCCCTCACACTGCACCACTACACACATTACGCTCCAGATTCACGCTAGATCCCTTACCCTATATGCACTCTTAATCCTCTACACAGACACACACACACACACAATCTCCTATACACACTCTGGGTCCTTTACACAGTAGATCTACTACACACACACTACATTCCTTGTCAGCAAACACATACAACATTCTCTAAACACACCCTCTCTACAACCCCTACACACACTACGTCACCTATACACACACACTACAGCCCGTATGCACACACTCGCTACATCCCCTATAACACTATGCTCCCTATACACACACTCTCTACAGCCCCTAGCCACACATATTACACCACAAACACAAATGAAATTGACCTATTTACACAACACCACACCACACCCTACACACACGCAATCCCACATGCAGGCTCCATACACATGCACCATACACTTTCCTGGCCCTTTTGTCCTCCGGTATCCCACTTATGGAGACACCAGAGACAATTTAAAAGCAAACTCAGCGCAAGCATGTTATTAAATTTGCTTGCGCTGCGCAGAACAAATTCAGGGCCTTTTTCTAATGCCAGAGCTCTTCAGCGGGGCTCTGCGCATTGAACAAACATGCTCACTTTGAGAGGGGGCATGCTTGTCATTAGTGATGACAAAACACACCCTCTCTGGCCCGGCCCCCTTCTTAGGGGGCCGCTCTGATTGAAAAATGCCCGGGCCTAATTTTTTTCCCAGTCCGGCCCTGCGCATCAGAGAAGGGGGCGGAGACCTGTTCCGAAAAGCGGAAGTGTCAGAACGGAGCTGTAAGGATTCCAAATGTAAGTCCTGACACTTGCTGCCTGTAGCTTGCCGTCTATGGTTGTCTCCCTTGCCTCCACCACTGTGATCTTTTGGTGAATCACTCCGATTTCAGCCTGGGCCTCCCGTAGGTCAGCTTTCCACACCTCTCTCAGGTCGGTCAGAAGCCTCCTGATGTCTCCTTTGGTGGACGGAGTGGAATCTTGAAGTAGAGTCTGATGTCTGGCAAACGAAAGTTTTCCGGGCAGTTCTGCTTTCTATTCTTGCGCCCCATTGTGTCATCTGTTGGAGACTGTGAATGGTTTAGTATCAGGGTCGATATTTGAGCCGCTGAAGTCAGTTTATTGTGGGGTCGCATCTGAGTTTTTTTTTAATTTCACCCACCCAATGCCCACTGTGGGGGACTATGTCCCCCCTCAGGTATTTCACTGGCCCCATCTCCCTGGGATAGGGACTTTCCAGCAAAAGGGTATATATATATATTTTTTTTTTTTTTTTTTTGTTAACTTTTTAATGTGGTGGCTAGTTAGCAAGTGATGGCCAGCTGCCACATAATTAGCCCTTATGCAGAAGAGGGCTTTTAACTGCTAGCACAGAAATAGTTCAGATGTTTTCTAAATCCAGGTCTGCATTTAATACCCATTGAACAGCACTACGGAATCTGATGGCGCTATCTAAATAATAAAATAATAATGCATTCAGTATGGATTTCAGTATTGAGTCCTGCTGAAATCCAGACCAAATTTAGGCCTGTTCAAGATCCGCACATTGTTGAATAGCGTGATCAGTGTCCAGATTTTGCAGTCTGAATGGCACTGTATGCAGCAAGATGGTTTTGGACTTTAGTGAATAACTACCGTTTTTGTTGGCTTTGTAGTATGTAAATAAATGCATCTTCCCTTTCTCTGAAGTCCGAATGACTTCCCAAAGCTGCTGAAATAAATAATTCTGGCTGTTTCTCTCCACGTTGCTCTTACACTGACCCTCCTCCCTACTTCCCCTTGCAGGCAGTGCTTTTCCTTAGGCTGAATTCAAGCAAGAGAGATGGAAATATACATGAAATTTGATTCCCTATCATTTAAGATTAAGTCTTATTTGTCATAGCAAGTACCATTTAAGAAACACTCCATGATCCCTGACGTCCCTCCAACTTCCCTAAAGTGCATGGTTTAGCTTATTGGCTGAGAGTGATCAGCTAATGCTCTCACCCAATGAGCTGACTCTACACAACCAGTTTTAGCTCATTAGAGCAAATGGAAGCTCTGTGCAGGAGCTTCCAGTTCTGGTTTTTAAACTTCTTCTGGTACAACTACTTACAAGGCACGTCTTCCACCATAACCACTACATGCATTGTCGTGGTTATGGTGCTTGACATATTCCTTTAACTAAAAAGTAAAATCCATGTTGCATGACAATATATGCCTGTTTACATGTCCCTACATGTTTTATACACAGGTATATTCTGCTGCGTGTGTATGGCCATTATGGTATTCAGCACTATAATCTCCACAGCTACATTATACATGTATACCCTTTCGGAAACCCAAGAAGAAGTCCCACTTTGGGTAAAGACATGGATCATAAAATATTTGGCGTGTGCTCTTCGCTTCCATTTTAAGTCAAAGGATGAAGATCTGGTCGTTGAGGTGACAGATTACAAAAGTGAGTATGGTGTTATAAGTAGGACAACTCCACAAATCTTACATTACATAACCACCTATACGAATTTTGTATCTTTCTAGATGCGGACTTTACTAAAAGAACAGAAAAAAATATTGAACTTCGAGACAGGAATAAGAGCAGCTTAAAAGACGTTCAAAGTACCCTGGAAGTAAAGTTGTTGAAAAGGTTACTGGTGGAAGTTCTGAAGATCCACCAGCAGTTGGTGGT
Source organism: Pelobates fuscus (assembly GCF_036172605.1). Classification (NCBI taxonomy): domain Eukaryota; kingdom Metazoa; phylum Chordata; class Amphibia; order Anura; family Pelobatidae; genus Pelobates; species Pelobates fuscus. The sequence goes on from NC_086328.1 coordinate 31,811,513, forward strand.
CCATCTTTGTAAGGATGAGGCTGTATCTGAATGGCACATTGCTGTTTTGATAGTAGAAAGGTTAATCCTTATTGTCTATTTCATCATTATAATTGCACTTTTTGTCATTATGATTAGTGTTTGGTCCAACTGAATGATATCTACAAAGGAAAACAAAGTTCTTGAAAGATATCCTTGCAAATGTATGTTAAGTGCGGTTTCAAAAAAGTCAAACGGATCATGTTGCAAATATCAAAAACAGTTTACAATTATTAACCAGGTCTATGCTAAAGATTATTACAATGGAAATGGACTTTCAACAATCTTTTAATGTAAATACTAAAGATTTAGGGGCAAACTGAGGCCCAAAGTATATATATATATACATACAGTATACACTCGAGTAAAGGCCGACTTCTTCAGCACATTTTTTATGCTGAAAAAGCCTCCCTCGGCTTATACTCAAGTGAGTATTACTTATCTGTTCACTGGCTCTCCCGCTCATCTGCGGGCGCCTGCAGCCTCTGTGGGTGGTTCCTTTACCGATGCCTTTTGAAGGGGGAATAATTCAACAAAGGTAAGTTAAAAGGTTTGCAGTACAACTGCCTATTGCTCTCTGCCAACTCCTAAAGATTTGCTTTTGTGTGCACTCGCACCATCGAAGCAAAAGTCCAATTATCAGTATAGACTTGCTATTTCCGTATGAGGTAAAACTCTCTCTGTTTTAACTTTTAAAAGTGAATTAATTGTTCTGTTCACTTGAGAGATTTTTCATCATTTCCAAGCCATAAATGGGAAGGAATTTCAAAGTGAATTACAATGTATCCAAGGGTCTTACAGAGTGGATTCAGGTGTCGGTGAAGACTGATGTTCTGGATAGAGACATGCAAATGAACACACTTACCATGCCACTTTTTCTTCCTGTTTTGTTTGAGTAAAAGTGCTGCAGATAATGTTTGTCTTTTGTATGCTTACACAACTAAGCCTCAATAATAGTATCCTGGGCTCATCATCAACTGACTGAGTAAATAATGTCAGCGACTCACAGAATGTGACGGCAGATAAGAACCATTCGGCCCATCTAGTCTGCCCAATTCTTTTTAAATACTTTCATTAGTCCCTGGCCTTATCTTATAGTTAGGATAGCCTTATGCCTTTCCCATGCATTCTTAAACTCCTTCACTGTGTTAACCTCTAGCACTTCAGCTGGAAGGCTATTCCATGCATCCACTACCCTCTCAGTAAAGTAATACTTCCTGATCTTATTTTTAAACCTTTGCCCCTCTAATTTAAGACGATGTCCTCTTGTTGTGGTAGTTTTTCTTCTTTTAAATATAGTCTCCTCCTTTACTGTGTTGATTCCCTTTATGTATTTAAATGTTTCTATCATATCACCCCTGTCTCGTCCTTCCTCCAAGCTATACATGTTAAGTTCCTTTCCTTGTAAGTTTTATCCTGCAATCCATGAACAAGTTTAGTAGCCCTTCTCTGAGCTCTCTCTAAAGTATCAATATCCTTCTAGGGATACAGTCTCCAGTACTGCGTACAGTACTCCAAGTGAGGCCTCACCAGTGTTCTGTACAATGGCATGAGCACTTCCCTCTTTCTACTGCTAATACCTCTTCCAATGCAACCAAGCATTCCACTAGCATTTCCTGCTGCTCTATTACATTGTTTGCCTACATTTGAGCCATCAGAAATAATCACCCCTAAATCCCTTTCCTCGGGTGTTGAGGTTAGGACTCTATCAAGTATTCTGTACTCTGCCCTTGGGTTTTTACATCCACTTGTACTTTGTAATTGCACTTATCCACATTAGATGTCAGTTGCCACAACTCTGACCATTTTTCTAGTTTACCTAAATCATTTGCCATTGGATTATCTCTCCTGGAACATTAACCCTGTTACATATCTTAGTATCATCAGCAAAAAGACATACCTTACCATCAAGACCTTCTGCAATATCACTAATAAAAATATTGAAGAGAATGGGTCCAAGTACAGATCCCTGAGGTACCCCACTGGTGACAAGCCCAAGCTTCGAATATACTCCATTGACTACAACCCTCTGTTGCCTGTCACTCAGCCACTGCCTTACCCATTCAACAATATTGGAATCCAAACTTAAAGATTGCAGTTTATTGATAAGCCTTCAATGTGCAACAGTGTCAATAGCCTTGCTGAAATCTAGGTAAGCAATGTCTACTGCACCACCCTGATCTATTATTTTAGTTACCCAATCAAAAAAAATCAATAAGATTAGTTTGGCATGATCTCCCTGAAGTAAACCCATGTTGTCTCTGATCTTGAAATCCATGTGTTTTTAGATGACTCTACTTTTTGAATCTGTGTGAATATCAGGGATGTATACAATGTTCACACTTTGACAGATTTCAAGAAACGTCAAGAAAAAAATGTTCCCTTTACAGTACTATGTTAACCTTTCTCTGATGGATCTTTCTAAGCCCCAGGGGTTACTAAACGTAATCATAATTTGATGTTCAGACAGGATGGATGCCTACTTACTGATGCCTCAATTACTGATGCCTCAATTAATGTAATTTATAGTAGCTGCTGCATTTTCCACCCAAGGCTTATACTCCAGTAAATACATTTTCCCAGTTTTTTGTGGTAAAATTAGGGGCCTTGGCTTATATTTGGGTCGGCTTATACTCGAGTATATACGGTATATATCGTGGAGGCAGAGTTCAAGGACATGATGACTATCTTGTTACTCTAGTTCATTCATATGTACAAGGTCACGAAGGAGCACAGGGGGCATAGCTGTAGCTACTTGAATGTGGCCCTACACCAATTACAGGTATGCCTAGGATCAAACCTGTGATTAGGGAGTGTGAATATTTTCTCTGCGATGAAGGGTTAAATAAAAAGACTGAGTAATACAATTGGAAACAGAGGAATATGGGAATTAGGGAATATGGACAAATAAAATAGATAACAGTTTATGTAAAAATATGTAATTACTGATAGTATTAAATTGTGCTACTGTACCTAACACAATAGACGAGCAAAACTAGCTTGTACTTAATACGTTTAAAATGTAAAAATGTTCCTTCAAAAAAAAAAAAAAATGTGCTGTATATCCTTGCCATAACAATGTACACCATTGAAACGCCTGTAACCGCTGTTGTGGCGCCCACAGGCTACTCTGTTAAGTAATCAAATACACAAAGAAAAATAAAAAATTGTGCTACTGTAAAACATAAGCATATCTAAAATGCCATATTTTATATAAGCTCATGTATGAAAGGTACCATATTTCATGTTTATTCTGAATTCCCAGACACCTGGTGTTTATATTTTATACAGATCATTGAGTGACTTTGACATGCAATAATAATTATATAAAGCAATTGCAAATGAAAACTAAAGAAATATATCGGATATATAATGTATCTTTACAAATATTTAAAATAAATGTTTTGATTTTTTTTTTTAATATAGTGAGACAATTTCTTTCACTATTGTCATGTGTGTGCTTTATTGTATACAATTCCACTATTTTTTTAATCAAGTTTTTCTGTTTCCATTTCTGGTTTGGAGAGTGAGTAAGTGTGTGTGTGTGTGTGTTTGTGCGTGTGCGTGCATGTGTGTGTATGTGTGTGTTGACCGGGCTGTCACTCAGAGTCTAGTAAAATTAAAGATTGTGATTGCTTTCCAATAGTAATCAATAGACTTGTGAGCAAATCATTTTCACCTGCGACAAACTAATATAGGCTGAAGAAACTTCCCTAGCTGAGAGGCGTGTCCAACAATGCAATCTGACCAGGTTTATAGTAAGTTTAGAAATGTTTACTACCTCTTTTCCAAAGTTTGTCTTCTTTATTTTCATTTGCATATTATATTTGTTTAATATTGTTTATTAGCTGGTTTAAAAAAAATAATTGTCAAGTAATCTATATCTAGGTTGCTATATCCATTATGTTTTCCTGGACACACATAAGTTCATCATGTTGATTGGAAACACCTGATTGGCAACATATGCCCTGTATTGTGGATAATGTCAATGCTGCATGATTCTTGATTTGTATATATGTGTCCTGGAAAACATGGTGGATATCTATCTACCCGTCTATCCCTTTAGACAGACGGACGGATGGGTAGATAGATGGATGTGGTTGTTGGGCAAATACTCTAGGTGCCATTATCCTAATTAGTGCCAGGCACAGTTTGACAAAAAGCTGGCACTGTCTTAGGACTTACATCCCGGGCCCTCTGCAGCCATTTGCCTATTGCTGAAGTGAAGCCTTTCAGATGTTGGTTAGTCCACCACTATTGGGTTAGTCCAGCACTCTTAGCCATTGGCTTTCAAAGTTGGATGAGAAAATGTGTGTTACTTTAAATTTTCAACAACAGAAATATAGTGTGATATAATGTTATTTTCCCTTACACATATATCTGGAGAGAAAATGTAAAGAAACTCTCCTGCAACTGGCATAATTCATTGCGGTTTGTTTATTAGTACAAAAAAGAGCTCCACGTTTTTTAACATTTATTGTTTAATCTGTGTGCTCCACTTTTTTGGGGGTTGGGTGAAATACGCAAATGTGCGGCAGCTAATTTATATAAATAATTCACTATTACATAAGTTCAATAAGTAGTAAGTTTAAAATTAAAAAGCGCCAGGCAATGTTGTCTTCAGACTTTTTTGTATAACTGATATATTTCATTACCTTCGTGAATGTATCCCATCTCTGCTGTTTGTTTGTGTTCTGCAATGTCCTTCTCCACAACTGCTGCCAAACGTTGCTCTGAATATTCAAGATGCAGTTTAATTAATTAATCATAAAGAAGTAAAAACGATGAACACCGGAAATTGTTGATAACGAGGCAAGATTTATTAACAGTGGAATCAATTGCCCCACCAAAAGGCTGCCAAGTCTATGTTATTCTCCACATAATACATACATAAAGCTTGAATACCATTTAAACAAAGCAAATAAATGTAAATACTTTGTTTCTGGACCATATATAAACTCTGGTGTTATCAGTGGCGCTAAATCACACTTATTATTCTGTCTTCCTTCCCAAACCTATTAAAAATCTACTTCTAAATACTCACTTGAGACCACTTGATCCACTCCTATGAGTTTAAGTTTATGTGGGAGGTTTGACATCAACTTTCGGGGTGCGGTGGCTTACGGTGCAGCTATGAAGCACAGAGGATAAATGGTAAGTCTACAAATTCCACAAACATACATTTCTTAATATACAGCATTGGGAAATAAAATATAAAAGAAGCAAATTAAAACCGATGTGGCTTAGTACATTTTTAAATATTTCTTTATATCTAAGAGGTATACAGTGTTAAGAAGTGGTTGAGAGATTATGATAAAGACTATTGATGCCAATTAGCTAAACACACCCATGGAGGTGTGTATAAAAGATCAAAGAGGATGTGAACGGACAGATCTGATGAAGCCGTGAGTACGGCGAAACACGTCATCACGCTAACTACGCACCACGTGTTACGCACAACTGGAAACTCCTCCTCCCGGAAGTCTGAATCAAGCAGTGGCGACAGTATCGGCGGAATACTAAGGGACTTGTCGACACACAAAAGTATACACAACATGTTTTATTTAATCACGTACTGTATGCAGAGGAAGGTGAAGTACATGTGCTAAGCTGGGCATTAAATATGTGAAAATAATCTTTTGTCCGTGCAGTCTTTTTCCTTAAGGAAATATTTGAAGAAGCTGATACAGCTAGAGCAGGCTTTTACTGCTCTATCTTTGTGAGTGTAAATTTTATATCACTATACTAATAAGTCTTTTAAAATAGATTTACACTATTGCTTTTCTGTCTCTCCTTTTTATATGTTCATTGCTATTGGAGAGGACGCATATATGTATGTATAATTTTGTTTAACACTTTGAGTGCACTTTCTATATATTTGCACTTTATCACAAATTGCACATTTGGCACTTTAGAAATTTGGTCTTAAAGACACAGCACACCTTTATTTGGATTTGTTTTGTATTATAAGAGTGTTGTGTTGGAGCTTTACACTTGTTAAGGTGCAGCTTTTTCTGTTTTTATAATATTTCTTGATATTTGTATTTAGACTTTTAGACATTTTTTACTAGCGCCTATTTTCTACTTGTTTTTGGTGTATATAGTAAAAAGATCAGTCAAATAAGAAAAGATAATAAAGGCCCATCAAAAAATTTAAATTAAAGGTGTCGATGGCATCCTATAACAATTATAAGCATGCCAATAGGGCTTGCAAACTGACAATTAGAAGGGATAAACTTGAACATTACAAGCTCACAGTCTGTAATGCTTACATGAATTTAAATGGAAAACAACTGCAGAATAACACAGGTACTGTATCTTTAATTAAATGGATGTTTGTTAAACGGAGTAGGCAGCTTCTGGTATACATGCAGTATAGCAGATAGGAGTTTGCCAGTCCATGGAAACGGAGCAAAATAAGAAATGAAAGTTGCGGCAGGAATGATTAGTTTTGGAGTTAGAGGTAAGCAGGCTTGAGAGCAGGCTGCAGCAGGAATGATTAGTTTTGGGGTTAGAGGTAAGCAGGCTTGAGAGCAGGCAGTCTCCTATTACGGATTCAAATATGACTTAGCTTTCAATGGTGGAAGTCCAGGTTTCCCTAAGTTCTCCTCCGGGGAGGAAAGAGGTTAAGCAGGAAGAGGAAGATCCAGTTACAAGCCGTGGTCGAGGTTAGGAGAAGGTGGGTCGAATAGTTTTCCAGTCCGGGTTCGGTGCACAAAAAGGTTAGAGGAATCTTGCTAGCCAGTTTGATTTCGCGGTAACGCTTTTCAATAATCCAGCGTCTTGAATCTGGCGCGGTCTCATTATGTAGCGTGGGGAGACCGCGTCAGAGAAGGGGGTGTGGCTAAGCTCCGTCAACCCGGAAGAGACAATGTAACGACAATACCGGTAGTTAAGACATGACAGTACCCTCCCTGTAAGGAGCAACCACAGGGTGCTATCAACATGGTTTAGACGGATAGCGTTTGTGGAAGGCGGTAATTAACCTGTTTGCATGGATCACAGAGGAGTTTTCCCAAGTGTCCTCATCAATTCCGTAACCTTTCCACCTAATGAGGTACTGCAGGGAGCCACGATGGATCCGCGAATGCAGAATCTTTTGGATCTCGTATTCCTCTTCACCTTGTACCAAAATAGGATCAGGAGTAGTAAGTGCATCTCTATGGAAAGGGTCAGAAATTTGAGGTATGAGCAAGGAAACATGGAAGACAGGGTGAAGTTTCAAGGTAGGTGGAAGCTTCAATTTCACAACGTTACGGTTGATGATTGACAATATTCGAAAAGGACCAAGAAAGAGAGAACTCAGTTTCTTTGAAGGACGGTTGGTGGACATGTTTTTTGACGAGAGCCAGACAAGATCAACAATTTTATAAGCTGGAGGAGGTTGCCTCTTAGTATCAAAAAACTTATTTTGATTAGCGGATGCGAGTTTAAGATTTTCATGCAATTTAAGAAACAGGGAAGACATGTAAGAGTTTTGATTTGAAACGGTGGGGTTAGAAGACGGAATGGTATGAGTGGGAAACGAAGAGGGATGAAACCCATAATTTGAGAAGAAGGGAGTCATTTTACTACTGGTATGAACTGAGTTGTTGTATGGCCATAGGCAACTATATGATCCAATCATCTTGTAGGTGGGAACAATAACATCGTAACATCGTAAATATTGCTCTAAGCATTGGTTAACTCTTTCAGTTTGCCCATTGGTTTGGGGATGATAAGCTGAAGATAGTTTGCGTTGAATAGGGAGAGAAGAACATAATGCGTTCCAGAATTTGGAGGTGAACTGGGTTCCTCGATCTGATATGATTTCATCAGGAAGTCCATGAGGTTTCACTATATTATCGAGGAATACTTTAGAAAGTTCCAATGATGAGGGTAATTTCTTCAAGGGGATAAAATGGGACATTTTCGTGAAGTGGTCCACTACTACTAAAATAGTGGTATGATGTTGAGAAGGAGGGAGTTCTACCAAGAAGTCCATAGAAATGGATTGCCAAGGCCTCTCCGGAATCGGTAGATTCAATAATTGACCATATGGTTGATGATGTTCAGACTTGGATCTTTGGCAGGTTGAGCAAGTTTTGACATAGGATTCGATGGTGTTGTCCTGGCGAGGCCACCAATAATATCTCTTGGATAATTCTAGGGTCTTTTTCATTCCAGGATGACCAGCCAAAGGAGAATCATGAATTAATTTGAGTACTTTATTTCTGAATATGGGAGGAATGTAAATCCTGTTATTGAAATAATAAAGACCATTTTCTTTGATAGTTTGGTTGACTTGGGAAGTTCAAGAGCATCTTCGCTTAGACCTTTTATGTCATCCGGAAGGGACGTTATGATTCCAATGACTGTATGAGGAGGAGTTCCAGTTACAGGAGGACCTCTCAAGTCAAGAATTCTGGAAAGGGCATCCGCCTTTTTGTTTCTGGATCCGGGTGTAATGATATTGATGTTACAAAGTTTTGGAGTCCAGTAGCCAGATCAGCAATGTTTTCTGCCAGAGGTAGCCACTCGTTACCCAGGTGGTTGAGCCCCTGAGCCTTGAGTGGCCTTCTGGTCTTAAGCAGAGATGGGAGACTGGAACAGAGAGATGATAATCGTAGTGAGGCAAGCCGAGGTCAGTGGGAAGGAGAAGCAGCAAAGTCAAAACGGTCCAAAATCAGCAACAGGTAGGAGAAACAGGAACAAGCTTGATTAGAGAGTACAGGAACCACAATAATCTGGCAAAGGCACAGAGACAGGAAGTGGCTTTTATAGGCCAAGAACCAGACACATGACCAGACACAGCTGAAGAGACTTGTCACTGATACCAATGCTTATAGAGTCAAGGTTACCAGATCTCAGGTACATTTGCAAAAGGCAGGCTGGTGTAGTGGTAAGGAAGAGGTTTAGCAGCATGTAAACCAGGGTTCGAAACCCAGCAGAGTCAGTTCCTCACAACGGGTCTAAAAACAATTTGAAAATTAAACCGCGAGAAGAAAAGATTCCATCTTACTTGCCTAGCAGAGAGAGTCTTGTTGGAGTGAAGATATTCAAGGTTTTTATGGTCAGTATATACCATTATAGGAGTTTGTGTTCCTTCAAGAAGATGTCACCAGGTTTCAAAGGCTGCTTTTATACTCAATAATTCTTTTTCTCCAATAGGGTAGTTTTTCTCAGCAGGAGACATGGATCGTGAGAAGAAGGCAACTGGATGAAGAGGATCTTGAGGTGTTTTGTGTTGAGAGAGGACAGCTCCGATGGCTGTCTCTGAAGCATCGGTTTCCAGGACATAGAGAAATGTGGGGTTTGGAATTTGAAGAATAGGAGCAGTTGTAAATCTTCTTTTTAATTCATCGAAGGCTGCTTGAGCCTTTTCATTCCAAGAGAAAGGATGCTTTTTGCTGTTAAGTAGATTGAGTGAATGAGCTACGTCGGAGTAATTTTTAATGAATTTTCTATAGAAGTTGGCAAACCCCAGAAAACGTTGTAATTATTTTACATTAGAAGGAATGGGCCAGTTGAGGATACAGTTGATTTTGGAACTATCCATGCTTATCGAATGAGGTGAAATAACGTATCCTAAAAAGGTAATTTCATTAACGTTGAAAATACATTTTTCTGGTTTAGCGTATAATTTGTGAGTTCTGAGTCTGGATAGAAACATAGAAACATAGAAACATAGAAACATAGAATGTGACGGCAGATAAGAACCATTCGGCCCATCTAGTCTGCCCAGTTTTCTAAATACTTTCATTAGTCCCTGGCCTTATCTTATAGTTAGGATAGCCTTATGCCTATCCCACGCATGCTTAAACTCCTTTACTGTGTTAACCTCTACCACTTCAGCTGGAAGGCTATTCCATGCATCCACTACCCTCTCAGTAAAGTAATACTTCCTGATATTATTTTTAAACCTTTGTCCCTCTAATTTAAGACTATGTCCTCTTGTTGTGGTAGTTTTTCTTCTTTTAAATATAGTCTCCTCCTTTACTGTGTTGATTCCCTTTATGTATTTAAATGTTTCTATCAAATCCCCCCTGTCTCGTCTTTCCTCCATGCTATACATGTTAAGATCCTTTAACCTTTCCTGGTAAGTTTTATCCTGCAATCCATGAACCAGTTTAGTAGCCCTTCTTTGAACTCTCTCTAAGGTATCAATATCCTTCTGAAGATATGGTCTCCAGTACTGTGTACAGTACTCCAAGTGAGGTCTCACCAGTGTTCTGTACAATGGCATGAGCACTTCCCTCTTTCTACTGCTAATACCTCTCCCTATACAACCAAGCATTCTGCTAGCATTTCCTGCTGCTCTATTACATTGTCTGCCTACCTTTAAGTCATCAGAAATAATCACCCCTAAATCCCTTTCCTCAGATGTTGAGGTTAGGACTCTATCAAATATTCTGTACTCTGCCCTTGGGTTTTTACGTCCAAGATGCATTATCTTGCACTTATCCACATTAAATGTCAGTTGCCACAACTCTGACCATTTTTCTAGTTTACCTAAATCATTTTCCATTTGGCTTATCCCTCCTGGAACATCAACCCTGTTACATATCTTAGTATCATCCGCAAAAAGACACACCTTACCATCAAGACCTTCTGCAATATCACTAATAAAAATATTAAAAGAGAATGGGTCCAAGTATTTTAGAAATGAAAGATGAGATAACACCCATCTCACGTGTTTCTTGTGTTCTTCGGGAGTGTTAGAGTATATATGAATGTCATCTAAATAAATGATAACACAAACATCTAGAAGATCCCTGAAGATGTCATTTATAAAATGTTGAAAGGTTGCGGGGGCGTTACAGAGGCCGAAAGGCATCACAAGATACTCGTAAAGGCCATATCGGGTCTGGAAAGCAGTTTTTCATTCATCGTTAGCCTTGATTCTAATAAGGTTATATGCCCCACGGAGGTCAAGCTTGGTGTAGATGGTAGCAGTTTTTAACCGTTCAATCAATTCATTCATCATGTATGTTACTGCTAAAGTGCAGAAATCAGTTATTCTGCAGACTAACTAGTTAATGTGCAGATTAACTAGGGTGATTCGTTAAAGTGCCAAAAATTGTTTCATTTCTCAAATATTTCTCAAAGTACCTAGGTGTCAGGGTACCTGAGGTCTCTACCTTTGAGAAGGGTAGAGACTTAGTTGTTTATCCGTCTAGACACGTCATATCTCCCGTTCCTCGCGGTCCATCCAGTCATTCTAACGCTGGCCGCAAGGGATCCGCTTCCTTTTCTAACATGACGCTCGATACGTGACGTCTTGACGCTATCCCGAGCGACCTGCCACTCTATTGGCTTTATCCTATCAGCACCCAGCTGAGGCGTGTCTACTCTCCGGACTCAGGGTATTTAAGCTTGCTTCTCTAGTCAGCTCATTGCCCTGTCGTGGTTCTAGCTTGTCTAGTCACTCAGTGCTCTTGTATTCTAGTATTCTCTTTGGTTTTGACCCGGCTTGTTGTACTATTCTGCTTATCTCTGTTATCCCTCTGACCCGGCTTGTCTCTCGCTTACCTGTCTTCTCGTTCCCTCGACCTCGGCTTGTCTCTGACTATTCTCTGTTATACTCTGTACGTTAGTCCGGCCATTCTAAGGCCCGGTATACGTACCTTTCTACTGTTTGTACTCTGCGTGTTGGATCCCTGTCCCGATCCTGACATTACGACAGGGCCAATGGATCCTGCAGGTACAAACAGTCAGCTTGGTTCTTCCGACCCCAGGTTTGATGCCATGGAACACAGGATGGATCAGATGGCCCTAGCACTACAGGCGCTATTGTCTCGTGCTAGTAACACACCAGAGGAGACACGTACTCCTTCGATCTCTCCTGCAAGTTCAGGTCTAGAAGTAGCTACTGTTGGTGCTTCTTCTCGTATTACTCCACCAGTACGCTATGGTGGTTCTCCTGAGAAGTGTCGTGGCTTTTTGAACCAGATCAGCATCCATTTCGAATTACAACCCCGCTCCTATCCTACAGATAGAGCGAAGGTTGGATTTATTGTTACGTTACTCATTGAGAAGGCTCTGCGATGGGCTAATCCTTTATGGGAGAATGATAATCCGTTAGTCTATAACTATAATGCCTTTGTAGCTGCTTTTAAAAGAACTTTTGACCCCCCTGGTAGGAAGGTCAATGCAGCTAGATTACTGTTGCGCCTTAGACAGGAAAATCGAACACTTGTGGATTATGCACTAGAGTTCAGATCCTTGGCGGCAGAGGTTAAGTGGAACGAACAGGCTTATATAGATGTATTTTTAAATGGGTTATCGGATGTAATCCTTGACGAAGTCGCTACTAGAGAGCTCCCTGAGAATTTGGAGGATTTAATTTCTTTTATCTCTCGCATTGATGAACGCTTAAGAGAGAGGCAGAACACTCGAGATAGGACTCGTAGACCCTCCTTTAAACTAGCTCCTGCATTTCGAGATTCTGAGATCGAAACCTCACGTGTCCCTGAGCCTATGCAGATAGGTAATACTCACCTCACAGAGGAGGAGAGACAGTACAGGAGAAGGGAGGGTTTATGTATGTACTGTGGAGACAGAGGTCATCTACGCCTAAATTGTCCCAATCGTTCGGGAAACGCTCGCACCTAAGTTTCTCTAGAGGACAGGCCTTGGGTGTATCTATTTTGTCCTCTGTTCACAATTATAAAGATCACAGGCTTCTGTTACCCGTTTCTTTGACTTGGGAGAAGGGAGTAGTAAAAACCATGGCTTTGATTGATTCTGGAGCTGCTGAGAGCTTTATCGATCAAGTTTTTGTTAACAAGCATACTATCCCATCCCAGTTAAGGGAGACACCTCTGGCCGTTGAGGCCATAGATGGTAGACCTTTACTTGAGCCTGTTATTTTCCGTGAGACCATACCTATTAATTTAACTGTTGGTATCTTGCATGAGGAAGACCTATCCTTGTTGATCATTTCCTCTCCTTCTATTCCCATAGTCCTGGGGTACTCCTGGTTAAAGAGACATAACCCTATCATTAATTGGGAATTAGGGGAGATAATCTCATGGGGTCAGAATTGTCAAGAGAAATGTTTGCGGAAGGTCTCGCCCCTTTGCCTGGCGAACACGTCGGCTAACTCCTCTAATCCTACAGAGACTCAAATACCACCTCAGTACCTGGATTTAAAGGCAGTATTTGATAAAAGGAGAGCCGATACTTTACCTCCACACAGATCCTTTGATTGCAAGATTAACCTACTCCCTGGTACCATGCCTCCCAGGGGTCATGTATACCCATTATCTACTAAAGAGAATTCAGTTCTAGAGGAGTACATTCACGAGAATTTAGACAAGGGATTCATTAGGAGATCCTCCTCCCCTGCCGGGGCTGGATTTTTTTTTGTTAAAAAGAAGGATGGTTCACTTAGGCCTTGTATTGATTATCGAGGTTTGAACAAGATAACCATTAGGAATGCTTATCCCATTCCTTTGATTACCGAACTCTTTGATCGTTTAAAGGGTTCTACCATTTTCACCAAGTTAGATCTCAGAGGGGCATATAACTTGGTGAGAGTCCAGCAGGGACACGAGTGGATGACGGCGTTCAATACTCGTTACGGTCATTATGAATATACAGTTATGCCTTTTGGGTTATGTAATGCACCGGCTGTATTCCAGGATCTGATTAATGAGGTTCTTAGGGAATTTCAGCAGGAGTGTGTTATTGTATACCTGGACGATATACTCATACATTCTAGAGAGATTGAGACTCACCACGAACAGGTCAGAAGGGTTTTGCACAAACTTCTTCAACATGGTCTGTACTGCAAATTGGAGAAATGTAGTTTCGATCAATCTCAAGTAAATTTCCTCGGTTATGTGATCTCTGGGGAGGGATTTAAGATGGACCCGGATAAGCTCCAGTCCATTCTGGATTGGCCTCTACCCAAGGGTCTCAAGGCCGTTCAGAGATTTATTGGGTTCTCCAATTACTATAGGCGCTTTATTAAGGGTTATTCTTCTATTATTGCGCCCATCACCAATATGACCAAACAGGGGGTTGATACTAAGAATTGGTCTACGGAAGCTCTCCTTGCTTTCAAAACTCTCAAGGAGCTTTTTGCTTCCGCCCCAATTTTGGTTCACCCTAATACCACTCTTCCTTTCCTACTTGAGGTAGACGCCTCGGAGACTGGCGTAGGTGCTATCCTATCCCAAAGGTTAGGTGTGGATAAACCATTACATCCATGTGGTTTTTTTTCTAAGAAATTGTCTGGTGCGGAGAGCAGATATGACATTGGTGACAGAGAACTACTAGCTGTTATCAAGGCTTTAAAAGAATGGAGACATTTATTGGAGGGGACATTACATCCTGTTACTATTTTAACGGATCACAAGAACTTGTCCTATATTGGAGAGGCCAAGCGATTGTCTTCCAGGCAAGCTCGTTGGTCGTTATTCCTCACCCATTTCAACTACGTTCTTACTTATAGGCCTGGTTCAAAGAATTCTAAAGCCGATGCTCTATCTCGCCAATATGAACCTTTGGCTTCTTCTGAACCGGTTCTGTCCTCTATAGTACCCCAATGCAACATTATTGCCAACACAAGTCTCAAAATCCATTCTCCGTTGCTTGCCCAGATCTTGAACTTACAGCATCTGGCACCTGGACAGACTCCTGAGGGAAGAAAATTTGTTCCTCCTGAACTCCAACTGGAGCTCTTACAGTGTTTCCACGAAAGCAAGGTGGCTGGTCATCCTGGCATTCGCAAGGCTTATTCCCTGATCTCCAAGGATTTCTGGTGGCCTTCCTTACGAAAGGATATTAAGGAGTTCGTCGGGGCATGCAAGACTTGTACCAGGACTAAACAGCCTCACGCATCCCCTTGTGGTTTGTTGCTCCCCTTGGACATTCCTGAGAAACCATGGTCCTGTTTGGCCATGGACTTTATTGTAGATTTACCTGCCTCCAAGAGACAGACTGTTATTCTCACGGTGGTGGATAGATTCACTAAGATGGCTCATTTTGTACCGTTGCCTAAACTCCCCTCGTCTCCTGAATTGGCGGAGATTTTTGCGAGAGAAGTTTTTCGCTTACATGGGATACCTTCTGAAATCGTTTCTGATAGAGGCTCTCAATTTGTCTCACGATTCTGGAGATCCTTCTGTTCTCAATTAGGTATCAAATTGAACTTTTCCTCTGCATATCACCCTCAGTCTAACGGAGCCGCTGAGCGTACTAATCAAAAGATTGAACAATATCTGCGCTGCTTTGTTTCCGAACACCAGGATGATTGGGTCGGTTTGATTCCTTGGGCAGAGTTCGCACACAATAATCTCGTTTGTGATTCTACTCGTTCCAGCCCCTTCTTCATGAACTATGGCTTTCATCCCTCCATTTTTCCTTCGGTCTCTTCTTCCCAAGGAGTACCGTCGGTTGATGATCATGTCGCCAATCTGAAGAAGTTGTGGGATCAGACTCGTCAAATTCTTCTGCATAATTCTATGTTGTTCAAAAAACACGCTGATAAACACAGAAGGGCGGCTCCAGTTTTTGTCCCTGGGGATAGAGTATGGCTGAGTACTAAGAACATTCGTTTAAAAGTCCCCTCTATGAAATTTGCGCCTCGGTACATAGGTCCTTACAGGGTTTTGGCTCGTATCAACCCGGTTGCGTATCGCCTAGCTCTGCCATCGGCCTTACGCATTCCCAACTCCTTTCATGTGTCGTTGCTGAAACCACTGATTTGCAACAGATTCTCCTCTACGGTTTCCTCACCTCGTTCGGTTCGGGTGGACGGCCAGGAGGAGTACGAGGTCAACTCCATTATCAATTCCCGATTTTCCCGGGGAAGATTACAGTATCTGGTCAACTGGAAGGGATATGGTCCCGAGGAGAGGAGCTGGGTACCTCAGGAGGACGTCCATGCTCCTCGTCTCCGCAGGGCGTTTCACTCCCGCTTCCCTTCTCGTCCCGGTTCCTTCCGCCCGGTGGGCGTATCTGAGAGGGGGGGTACTGTCAGGGTACCTGAGGTCTCTACCTTTGAGAAGGGTAGAGACTTAGTTGTTTATCCGTCTAGACACGTCATATCTCCCGTTCCTCGCGGTCCATCCAGTCATTCTAACGCTGGCCGCAAGGGATCCGCTTCCTTTTCTAACATGACGCTCGATACGTGACGTCTTGACGCTATCCCGAGCGACCTGCCACTCTATTGGCTTTATCCTATCAGCACCCAGCTGAGGCGTGTCTACTCTCCGGACTCAGGGTATTTAAGCTTGCTTCTCTCGTCAGCTCATTGCCCTGTCGTGGTTCTAGCTTGTCTAGTCACTCAGTGCTCTTGTATTCTAGTATTCTCTTTGGTTTTGACCCGGCTTGTTGTACTATTCTGCTTATCTCTGTTATCCCTCTGACCCGGCTTGTCTCTCGCTTACCTGTCTTCTCGTTCCCTCGACCTCGGCTTGTCTCTGACTATTCTCTGTTATACTCTGTACGTTAGTCCGGCCATTCTAAGGCCCGGTATACGTACCTTTCTACTGTTTGTACTCTGCGTGTTGGATCCCTGTCCCGATCCTGACACTAGGTAATCTGCAAATTACCTAGATAATCTGCACATTACCTACTAGGCACTCGTTAAAGAGAAAATAAAATCATAGTTATTTTATTTATTAACAAAAAATCAAGTTAATACAATCAATAATGTTATTTATTCAGCAACAAAGAATCAAGTTAATACAGTCAAACAAGAATCATGTTTTTAGCAACAAAGAATCATGTTAAAACAATCAAACAAGAATTAAGTTAGTTGATACAATCCATTATCAATCAATTAAAAAACTACAATAACTGTATCCTCAATCAACGGTGTATAAGGCAGTTTAAGATTACTATCGATAAATTCTTGTCTTTCTATAGGTGATTCTGTAGAAGCAGGGGATAACGGAATGTCCTCTTGAGTAAGATTTGACTGTGATCTTATAATCACAGTCTCTTGTGAATCCTCTAATTTTTTAAGGTCTTCTTGTCAGGGTCTTACCTGAGTTGGGAGTCTGTAGCGCAGATATGTTGCTCACCCTTGCAGATAGCCACAGGCCAAGGTGGTCAGGTAAGAATTCACCTGGCCTGTGGGTCTGTGCACGGGGGCTGTGCAGGATGCAGTACCAAATACGCAGGACAGGCAAGGACAGAACCAGCAGGATAGTCGAGGGATAGCCGAGGTCAAAGGATGCCAGAGGTCAAGAACAACGAGGAGTAGCCGAAGTCAAGGGATGCCAGAGGTCAGAATAAACGTAGTCAGAAGCCGAGGTCAAATACACGAAGCAGATAAACTGGAACACAGGTACGACACAGGAACACTAGATCAAAGACTTGACACTGAGCACAGGGCGAGGCTGGGTTTAAATACCCTGCTGATGATCGATCAGAGTCAGGTGAGACACAGACAAGTCAAGGTGCAGCCCCCGGTGTAGTAGCTATGCCAGGATGAACAAGACTGGAATCAGTAGTCTCTGTGTAAAGCTGCTGTGGCTCAGAGGCAGAAAGCAGGACTAGGATTGATAAGTTCCCCGGTTCAAGTCCCCTGTTGGGAATTCCAGGAGCGACCACGTCTGGCCGTCTGTCTCACAGGTGAGAACCCTGACACTTCTTCAGGATTTATCGAATGTAATACACTTTGTGGTATAATAGAAGAAGACAATCCCACTTTTGCGGGACAACCGAACATGGCTTTGTATGGACTTCTTTTAATTGCAGAATGATAGGCACAATTCTTCATGAATTGTACAAATCGTACGCCCTCACTCCACTTGTTAGTTTGGTTATCAGCCATCCAAGTAGTGAGCATGTTTTCAATGTCTTGATTCGCTCGTTCTACACTTCCTTGACTTTGGCTGTGTCTAGGTTTGCCATTAACCATTTTGCTTTCTGGCCACAACTGTGTTACACTTTCTAAGATTTTATTACAAAATTTGCGTCCGTTATAAGAATGCAAAATACTTGGAGCACCAAAAAGGAGAAACATATCAAACAAGTTTCAGGCTACTTTTTGATGTGAGCGGCTTCAATACAACAAATTTTGTTAAGTGGTCTTGGTATACGAGAAGAAACTTAAACTTTCCCTCTTGTTGAGATTGGTAATCGTTGAGATCCACCTGGCATCTGCTAATGAAATGCGAGGAAATAATTGGCTGTCATGTTCCTGAGCAGTTCAGAGAGGAGACGATTGCCAGGGTTATTGGTTGAAACTTTATTTATCTTTTTAGACATATAACAATTTACTTGAAATAAAGAATTAAGGCAATCTGCCACAAACAGGATACTTTGTAAGAAAAACAGAATAAAGGCAATATGCCACAAATGGAATAGCTTGAAAGCAAATGAATTAAAGTATTTTATATACAAGTAGGTTTGAAGTGATTCCAAGGAGATTAGTAGTTTGTGGAATGTCACACTGCAGTCAGGTTCAGGTTGATACAGGGTTGAAATAGTTAATGCTGGTAAATAGGTTCAGTATAATATAGTTCAGGTTGCTTACGGGATTATGCAGAGTTTCAGGATTTGAGGCAGGTAAGTACATTCCAGTATAATGTAATACAGGTTGCTTACAGGATCATGCAGTGTTGCAGCAGTTGAAGCAGTTAAGGATCTTCAAAATGGTAGATCAAGCAGGTAAGTCTCTTCAGATTGAAATAATGCAGATAAATACAGGATGTTTTCAGGAGCCAGGATCAGAAGTTCTATGTCAGAACACTGACTTCAATGTCAAGGCACTATTGTGTGCAGGGTGTCGACTTATGAAGCCTCCTCATTAGTTAATACAGGTGAGGATGTTAAAGTGAGTGAAGAGATTAGTGGCTAGGGAGGCCACTAGAGGTGAAGATCATGAAGTTCCCTTAAAGGGCCAGTAATAAAATAAAACAATATCATGGTTGTCAGGATAGGATCCTGACATCGGCTTTACAACAATCCCTTTTTTCACACTTTTTTGTTTTTGTTGACAAGGTTCATATAAATCCAAAAACATTTTTATTTGGGCTTGGGTTATGTTTTTATAAAGTTTATTTAATTGCTTGATCATTCTGTCTCTTTCATCGTGGCCAATTGACAAATGAGTAGAATACAATATGTCAAACAATGCTTCGGCATGGACAAACTTTTTCACACTTTCTCGCGCATCTGACAATTGCGCAATGAGTTTTTTGCAGCCTTGTACAGTCAACACATCATACCTTTGAATTAGTCGATAATCTCGAGATGGTTCTTTCTTCTTGGAAAGTTTTATTCGCTTTACATCTTCAATTATGGAATCATACTTTTGTTTTGTCATTAAAACACTATTATATTTTGAATCTTCGCTAAAGAGGTTTGCCAAGAATCTTTTCTTCATTTTACTCAACAATTCTGTGCTAGGAGTTAAATGTATCTGGTTTAAAACTGGCAGACACCAATTCTGTGCTAGGAGTAACATTTTTCTGCTTTAAAACTGGCAGCCGACGCAAGAGTTAATTTTATCTGCTTTAAAACTGGCAGCCACCAATTCTGTGCTAGGAGTTAAATTTATCTGCTTTAAAACTGGCAGCCGACGCAAATTAAAACAACCGGCGAAAGCAAGGCGACGCCAAGACGCTGGCGAAACCAAGGCGACGACGCCAAGATGTAAGTGGAGGGAGAGGGGGAAAGTTTCACACTTTAACGATACGTAAGCCGTTAATGTGCACATTACCTAGGTAACAGTGTCTGTGAGTTAAAATGGCCGCCATCCATTGTTCTCACCATGTGCTTCATCAATTTTTCTCACCAAGTGCCTCTGATACATGAAATGGTGGCCACCCAGTAACTCCACAGTTTGTATGGTAGTCTATCCAGCCAAACCAACAGATGAAACACATGGGGAACAGTGCAACAAACGAAGGGAATCATAAAACATATGGACAATAGTCATATTTGTGCACAACCTCCAGTTTTGTCACAGGGCACAAATAGTGTTTTCAAATGCCATATATCCCAGGGCCATAGTCAGAAGGTAGGAGGTGGGCAAGCAGCCCCCTCCAAGAACACGTGGTGAGGTCTGTTCTGCCACATTAGTGTTTCAAAACAGTCAAACATATCACATTGATGATATTGTCGGTGAAAGTGAAGTTTTTTGCATTTTCCACACACAAACAGCACTTTTACTGATGATATCACATTTGTGATACGTTTTACTGTTTTGAAACACTAATATTTGTGTACAGCGAAGTCTCCCGAGTATAACAGTACCCCCCATGTACAGGTTTTATAGTGTTTATGAAAATTACATGGTCAAATATAAAGCTTGATTTTCTGTTTTGTCACATTGAAATGTGCCAGATTGGTTGTGTTGCCTTTGAGAGCATATGGTAGCCCAGGAATGAGAATTACTACCATTATGGCATACCCTTTGCAAAAGAAGACAACAAAAGGTACTACAAATGGGGTATGTCCAGTCTTTTTTAGAAGCCACTTAGTCACAAACACTGACCAAAGTTAGCATTCATAATAGTTATTTTGCATTTTTAACACACAATTAAATATAGATGCTAATTTTGGCCATTGTTTGTGACTAAGTGGCTACTAAAAAAGACTGGGCATACCCCTAATTGAATACCCTGGGTTGTCTACTTTAAAAAAAAAATATGTACATGTGAGGTGTTATTCAGAGATTTATAACAAATAACAGTGTTACAATGTCACTACTGATACTTTAAAAAAATATATATTTTGAAACAGCAATGTCCTACATGTACTTATAGCCCTATAACTTGCAAAAAAAAGCTAAGAACATGTTAACATTGGATGTTTCTAAACTCAGGACAAAATGCAGAAACTATTTAGCATGGGTGTTTTTTGGCGGTTGTAGATGCGCAACAGATTTGAGGGTCAAAGTTAGGACAAGTGTGTTTTTAAAACATTTTTTATCATATTTTATAATTAATTTTATAGTAAATTATATGATATGATGAATGTATCGGAGAGCTGTTTTACCACAGCTTAGCTTAGCTTAGAATAATTCAGGAACAAGTAGTAAATCCAATAGGGTAACAAGCACAATCAGCAAGGCAATCCAATAATATCCCATCACCTTTCCCAATCACTGGATGACACACAGTATCAGGAGTAGAACTGAGGTTTAATGACACAATTCCTGCTTTTATGTGATTCTCCCATGCAGGGGAGGCACCCACCATAATTACTACAATAACCAATCACATAGACGTTACCTCCCACACATCTCCTCCCCTTAGTGTTGCGGTCACCGGCCCGCCGAGCCTCACGGTCGTGCCCGACCGGCACGACCGCTCCGACTACACGAGCTTACCTGCTCGTCGGCGAGCCGGGAACCGCGCGTGTAGTTCTTCCGGGCATCACGCCCGAATCCAATATGGCGCCGACCACGTGGTCGCGTCTATGGATAGCCCCGCCCCCGAGAATTATACTAACGTGTGCGTGACGTCACGACGTCAACGCACACGTACGTTCTGGGGTCAGAGGTCGCCCTCTGACCAATCATAGCTTAGAGAGGGGTATTTAAACCCCTAATTCACCCTAGTACTTTGCCATGTCGTGGTTTCAGTTTCCTGGTTTCCTGAAAGTGCTAGTTTCGTGTTTCTGATTTCCTGGTATCCTGATCCTTGGCGTTTCCCTGGTTATTCTGATCTCTGGTTTCCCTGACTTGGCTTGTCTTATCGGTATTGAGTATTTTCTGGCTTCCTTGACCTCGGCTTTCCCTTTGACCATTCTCTGTCTCTAGCGTATTAGTCCGGCCATTCTAAGGTCCGGTTTACGCTCTGTCCTGTTATTTTTCCTTTTCTGACTTATGTATATGTTTACATAGATTCTGCGTGCTGGACCACATTACTAGTCGTGACATTACGACATGGCCATGGATCCTGCAGAACTATGCAAACATATGATCGCCTGTGAAAATAGGGTGGAGGATATGGACCACAGGTTAGACCAATTTGCTCAGGCATTTCAGACCTTGCTCCAGAGGACTGCCTATTTAGAGGTCCCTCCTGTACCACCTGTGGTTCCGCCACCTGTAGTGGTTCCCGTACCACATAAACCACCGTCCATAACTTTGTCACCGCCCCCTCGTTATGGAGGTGATTCTAAGGAATTTAGAGGTTTTTTAAACCAAATAGAATACCACTTTGAGGCCTCCCCAGGTTCATTCCCAACAGATAGATCTAAAATAGGCTATCTGATGAACCAATTAACTGGAAAAGCCTTGACTTGGGCTAACCCCTTATGGGAAAGTGGTGACGCAATAGCCCGTGATTACAGTACCTTTCTTACGGCCTTTAAGGCTACATTTGAACCTAAAGGCAGGGAGAAGAACGCTGCCAAAGCCCTTATGAGAATCAGGCAAGGCAATCGTTCTGTAGCCGATTATGCAATAGAGTTCAGGACATTAGCGTCTGAGGTTGATTGGACCAATAGCGGTCTGGTGGCTGCTTTCTCTGAAGGTTTAGCTGAGAATATACAAGATGAAACTGCAGCTAGAGAACTTCCGGTTAGTCTTAATGAGTTTATTGCCTACATGATAAACATTGATAACCGGCTCAGAGAGAGAGAGAAAAACAAACAACGTAACAGACGTTCTAATTTGTCCATAGCTCCTCGTTTCTCTAACCCAGTGGTGAGTAGCCAAACGCCTCTTCCAGAACCTGAACCCATGCAATTGGGTAGTGCTAAACTCACTGAGGCAGAGAGACAACACAGACGTAACGAGGGGTTATGTATGTATTGTGGCAAGAAGGGACATCTAAGATCGTCATGCCCGGTTCGGCCGGAAAACTTGCACACCTAAGGCACGTACGGGGACCGACCTTAGGTGTGATGTATATGTCCCCTAAATTGACTAAGAACCATTTCCTGGTCAAAGTAACCTTATCTTTCGAGAACACTACTGTTCAGTGTGAGGCTATGATTGACTCTGGGGCAGCGGAGAATTTCCTAGACAAAGAGTTCTCTGCTAAACATCTCCTGCCCTTAAGACATAAAGAGAAACCTATAGCAGTCGAGGCCATTGATGGAAGGCCTCTTACCCAGCCTTTCATCACACACGAAACTCTGCCAATCACTGTTTCAGTGGGTATTCTCCACTCTGAAGAAATTACCTTTCAAATCATATCTTCACCTACAGTTCCGATAATACTCGGTTTCCCTTGGCTCCTGAAACACAATCCACGTTTAGATTGGATTGAAGGAGAGATTGTGAGTTGGGGTGAGAGATGCAAAGGTGTTTGCTTTAAGCAAATCCCACAACCTATTGGCACCATTAATGTTCCTGTTACACCTCCCTTGACCACACAAATTCCTCAGCAGTATATGGATTTGAAAGAGGTATTTAACAAGGTCCAGTCAGAAGGGTTACCTCCTCATAGACCTTATGACTGTACTATAAACTTATTACCAGGGACTATGCCTCCCAAGGGAGGAGTCTATGCCTTGTCCCCCCAAGAAAATCTTTGTTTGGAGGAATATATTAAGGATGCTCTCAGAAAGGGTCATATCCGTAGGTCCTCCTCACCAGCCGGGGCTGGATTCTTCTTTGTCTCTAAAAAAGAAGGAGACCTACGCCCTTGTATTGATTATAGGGGTTTGAATAGGATTACCATAAAAATGCCTACCCTATTCCCCTTATATCAGAGCTATTCGACAGATTAAAGGGAGCTCGAGTCTTTACCAAGCTCGATCTCCGAAGTGCCTACAATCTAGTCAGAATTAAGGACGGTCACGAATGGAAGACCGCATTTAACACCAGAATGGGACATTACGAATACCTGGTTATGCCGTTTGGATTATGTAACACTCCAGCGGTATTCCAGGATTTTATCAACGATGTCCTAAGAGAGTACCTTCACATGTTCGTTCTAGTGTATTTGGACGACATTCTCATCTATTCCCCAGACCTAGAGACACATCACGAACATGTGAGAATTGTACTGAAAACCCTGTTACAGAACGGCCTTTACTGTAAACTGGAGAAATGCCAGTTTGACCAAACGGAGATACAATTCCTTGGATACGTTATATCTCCGTCTGGTTTCCAGATGGATCCTCGTAAACTGGAGGCAGTCTTACAGTGGCCATTACCCAAGGGCCTTAAAGCTACTCAACGCTTTATAGGTTTTGCGAATTACTACCGCAAATTCATAAGGGGATTTTCCTCCGTGATTTCCCCTATAACCAATTTAACAAAAAAAGGAGCAAATTGTATATCTTGGCCCAAAGAAGCAAGAGAGGCATTTGAACGATTAAAATCTTTATTTTCCTCAGCACCTGTCCTGACCCATCCTGATCCATCCAAACCATTTATCCTAGAGGTGGATGCATCAGAGACAGGAGTTGGAGCCATTCTGTCTCAAAGAGAGAGTCCTGATACGCCTTTACATCCCTGTGGATTTTACTCTCGCAAACTCACACCTGCAGAGAGGAATTACGACATAGGGAATAGGGAACTTTTGGCCATTGTACTTGCCCTTAAGGAATGGAGGCATCTCTTGGAAGGTTCCAAAGAGCCACTTTTGATCTTTACTGATCATAAGAATTTGGCTTATATTGGGGACGCTAAGAGACTGTCCTCTCGTCAGGCTAGGTGGTCATTGTTCCTCTCCCGATTCAATTTCGTAATTACATACAGACCTGGTACTAAAAACACCAAGGCAGATGCACTTTCTCGGCAGTTTGAGACAGATGAAGTTCCGGAACAGGTGATATATCCTATTGTACCTCCTGAATGCCTCATTGCCACTACAGTTTCCGAAGTGTCTTCTCCACTCTTCTGTGCCATAATAGCAGATCAAACTCAGGCACCTGTGGGAAAACCTCCGGACAAACTGTATGTGTCACCTCAGTTTCAAAAGAAGGTACTAGATTTGTTCCATGACAGCCTCACAGCGGGCCATCCTGGAGTCCATAAAACTCTCTCTGCCATCTCCAGGAGATTTTGGTGGCCTGCTCTTAGAAACGATGTCAAAGATTATGTTGGGGCATGTCAAATATGTGCTGTTTCTAAAGTTCCTCCCAGGTCACCTCCTGGACTATTACAACCACTGCCCATACCTAGTGATCCATGGACCCACTTGGCCATGGATTTCATTGTGGATCTACCCAGTTCAAACGGGTTTAATACAGTCCTTATGGTCATTGATAGATTCACGAAGATGGCACATTTCGTCCCACTTAAAAAATTACCATCTGCTCAAGATCTAGTTCAAATATTCTTGAGAGAGATCTTTCGGTTGCACGGTGTACCCAAAAGCATAGTATCTGACAGAGGTACCCAGTTTGTTTCTAGGTTTTGGCGTTCCTTTTGCAAACAATTGGGCATCGAACTCTCCTTTTCGTCAGCATATCACCCTCAAACAAATGGAGCAGCAGAGAGGGCGAATCAGTCTTTAGAAGCCTATTTACGTTGCTTTATAAATGCCAATCAATCTAACTGGTACGAGCTCTTACCCATGGCTGAGTTCGCCAGAAACAACGCCACTCATGAATCTTCTAATCACAGTCCATTCTTTGTTAATCAGGGTTATCACCCCACTGTTTTTCCTTCTGCATTCTCAGACACAGAAATCCCCGCTTTGAACACCCGTTTAGATTCGATTCATGATACTTGGGATTCCGTCCATTCAGCTCTGCAAAAAGCCTCATTACGAGCGAAGGTCCAAGCTGACAAGAAACGGGGCGCTAATCCTGTCTATATTCCAGGTGACAGGGTGTGGCTCTCCACAAGACATATCAAGCTTAAGGTCCCGTCCATGAAATTTGCCCCTCGGTACATTGGTCCCTTTCGAGTTACCCAACGTATTAATCCAGTGACCTATACTTTGGCACTACCGGCTCATATGAGAATAGCGAATACTTTCCATGTGTCTCTGCTCAAGCCCCTTACTTGCAATCGCTACACAAGGGTATCCACTCCTCCTCCGCCCTTGGTAGTGGGTGATCAAGAGGAATACGAAGTCCGTTCTATCATGGACTCCAAATTATCCAGAGGTGTCTTGTCCTATCTCGTTGACTGGAAGGGTTATGGTCCCGAGGAACGTTGTTGGGTTCCTGCTGACCGGGTCCATGCGCCCCGTCTTATCCGGTCATTTCACAACCGCTTTCCTCTTAAGCCGGGTCCTTCCCGCTCGGTGCGCGGTCTTCGAGTGGGGGGTACTGTTGCGGTCACCGGCCCGCCGAGCCTCACGGTCGTGCCCGACCGGCACGACCGCTCCGACTACACGAGCTTACCTGCTCGTCGGCGAGCCGGGAACCGCGCGTGTAGTTCTTCCGGGCATCACGCCCGAATCCAATATGGCGCCGACCACGTGGTCGCGTCTATGGATAGCCCCGCCCCCGAGAATTATACTAACGTGTGCGTGACGTCACGACGTCAACGCACACGTACGTTCTGGGGTCAGAGGTCGCCCTCTGACCAATCATAGCTTAGAGAGGGGTATTTAAACCCCTAATTCACCCTAGTACTTTGCCATGTCGTGGTTTCAGTTTCCTGGTTTCCTGAAAGTGCTAGTTTCGTGTTTCTGATTTCCTGGTATCCTGATCCTTGGCGTTTCCCTGGTTATTCTGATCTCTGGTTTCCCTGACTTGGCTTGTCTTATCGGTATTGAGTATTTTCTGGCTTCCTTGACCTCGGCTTTCCCTTTGACCATTCTCTGTCTCTAGCGTATTAGTCCGGCCATTCTAAGGTCCGGTTTACGCTCTGTCCTGTTATTTTTCCTTTTCTGACTTATGTATATGTTTACATAGATTCTGCGTGCTGGACCACATTACTAGTCGTGACACTTAGCTTAACAGTTAACATAATTATAATACGCATACTTTTCCCCAATTCTTGGAAGTACCCCAAATATGGTAGGTACACTTTTAAATGATCTGGGTGAGAAACATATTCAAAAATCACCCAGATCAGATCAGGGGTTCGGGAGTTATGAGGAAGCAAAGATTTGACCGACCGCATGGGCGAAGTAGCCGAAAATAGTTCCATGAGTTTTGGCCCTGCGGTCGGTCTCTGTTCGTGCATAAAAAGTCACAAAAGTCTATGCCATCTATGGTTGAGTTAGCATTCGGATAATTCCCCTGGTTCGTGGGATTCATCTTACCGAACGACGGGCCGTTCGTGTGTTTCAGTCGGCACTTTCTGAAGTCCTGGAGGTTTTAGCGGTGTTCGGTTAGTCGAGTGTCCGATTTGAGTTCCAGACACTCGACGACCATACTCAGCTGTTCATGGGTTTAAGATGGCCGCCTCCACGTGTTCGGCTGCCGAAATGGCGGCCACCCAGGGAATACAGCAGAGCATTCGTGTGTTTTAACAAGGTGTCAGGATCGGGTCAGGGATCCAACACGCAGAGTACAAAGAGTAGCAGATACGTATACCGGACCTTAGAATGGCCGGACTTAACGTAAAACTACGTATAGAATGGTCAGTGACAAGCCGAGGTCGAGGGAACGAGAAGACAGGTAAGCGAGAGACAAGCCGGGTCAAGGATAACAGAAAGACAGGTAAGTAAATAACAAAGCCGGGTCAGAACCAAAAGACAAGAGAATAACAGAGCACTGTGTGACTAGGCAGACTAGAACCACGACAGGGCAATGAGTAAATGAGAGAGACACTGTTAAATACCCTGGTTAGGGAGAGAAGACACGCCTCCGGCGAGTCCTGATTCGTCTCCACAGATTTGAGTGACAGGCCGTTCCGGGTTGGCGTCATGACGTCGGCTTCCGGGCTTCCTGCTATAAAAGGAAGTGACTCCCTCGCGTCCGGCGTTTGCAAGACCAGGTGAACCGCGAGGAACCGAGGAGACATGCCGTCCGGACGGATAAACTTCTAAGTCTCTACCTCTCTCAGAGGTAGAGGCTTCAGGTACCCTGACAGTACCCCCCCTCTCAGATACGCCCACCGGGCGGAAGGAGCCGGGTGGCGAGATGGAAAGCGGGAGTGAAATGCCCTGCGAAGGCGAGGAGCATGAACATCCTCTTGTTGTACCCAACTCCTCTCCTCAGGACCATAACCCTTCCAGTCAACCAAATATTGTACTCTCCCCCAGGAGATACGAGAATCAATAATGGAGTTAACCTCATACTCCTCCTGACCCTCCACCTGAACAGAGCGAGGAGGGGCGATTGTGGAGGAGAATCTGTTACAGATTAGAGGTTTCAGCAATGACACGTGAAAGGAGTTCGGGATGCGTAAAGCAGCTGGGAGAGCTAAACGATACGCCACTGGGTTAATTCGAGTCAAGATCCTGTAGGGACCAATATAACGAGGAGCGAATTTCATGGAAGGAACTTTAAGCCGAATATTCCTAGTACTTAACCAAACTCTATCGCCTGGAACAAAATTCGGAGCCGCCCTTCTACGTTTATCAGCATGTTTCTTAACCAGCATAGAATTGTGTAGAAGAATTTGTCGAGTTTGATCCCACAAATTCCTCAAATTGGCAACATGGACATCAACCGACGGCACTCCTTGGGAAGGCGAAACCGAGGGAAGAATAGATGGATGAAAGCCATAGTTCATGAAGAAGGGGCTTGAATGAGTAGAGTCACAAACGAGATTGTTGTGCGCAAACTCCGCCCAAGGAATCAATCCGACCGAATCGTCCTGGTGTTCGGAAACAAAACAACGTAAGTATTGCTCAATCTTCTGGTTGGTACGTTCGGCAGCTCCGTTAGACTGAGGATGATAGGCGGAAGAAAAATTCAATTTAATGCCTAATTGAGAACAGAATGATCTCCAGAAACGTGAAACAAATTGGGAGCCTCTATCAGAAGTGATTTCAGAAGGTATCCCATGCAAGCGAAAAATCTCTTTAGCAAATATCTCCGCCAATTCAGGAGAAGTCGGAAGTTTAGGTAAAGGTACGAAATGTGCCATCTTGGTAAACCTATCAACTACGGTGAGGATAACAGTGTGCCTTTTAGAAACAGGCAAATCCACAATAAAGTCCATCGCCACACAGGACCAAGGTTTGTCAGGAACTTCCAGAGGCTGTAGAAGGCCACAAGGAAGCGAATGCGGTAGTTTAGTTTTAGTACAGACCTCACAGGCTCCGATAAAATCCTTAATATCCCTCCGTAACGAAGGCCACCAGAAATCCTTAGAGATCAAAGAATAAGTTTTGCGGACACCCGGATGGCCAGCCACCTTACTCTCGTGAAGACACTGTAAGAGCTCCAGTTGGAGTTCAGGAGGAACGAAATGTCTAGAAGCAGGAGTCAGTCTAGGTGCCAGATGCTGCAAGCTCCTTATCTGATCAAGCAGCGGAGAGTGGATTTGGAGAGTAGTGTTAGCGATAATGTTACACTTGGGTACTATAGAGGACAAAACCGGCTCAGATATGGCAGCAGGTTCATATTGGCGAGACAAGGCATCGGCTTTAGAATTCTTAGAACCAGGCCTATATGTGAGTATGTAGTTGAAGTGAGTGAGGAATATGGACCAACGAGCCTGTCTCGATGATAGTCGTTTAGCCTCTCCAATATAGGATAAGTTTTTATGATCTGTCAAAATAGTAACAGGATGCAAAGTCCCCTCCAATAAATGTCTCCACTCCTTTAAGGCCATGATAACCGCTAGGAGTTCCCTGTCACCAATGTCATATCTGCTCTCAGTACCTGACAATTTTTTTGGAAAAGTATCCACAAGGATGTAATGGTTTATCCACCCAACCTTTGGGACAGAACGGCACCTATACCTGTCTCAGAAGCGTCAACTTCGAGTAGGAAAGGTAGTGTAGTATCAGGGTGAACTAAAATTGGTGCGGAAGCAAACAGCTCCTTGAGTGTCTTAAAAGCCAGAAGTGCTTCAGTAGACCAATTCTTAGTATCAGCCCCTTGTTTGGTCATATTGGTGATGGGAGCAATGATAGAGGAGTATCCCTTAATGAAACGTCTGTAGTAATTAGAGAAACCAATAAATCTCTGAATAGCCTTGAGACCCTTAGGTAAAGGCCAATCTAATATGGATTGGAGCTTCTCCGGATCCATTTCAAACCCCTCTCCAGAAATCACGTAACCAAGAAAGGTAGTTTGGGATTGGTCAAAGCTGCATTTCTCTAATTTGCAGTACAAGCCATGCTGAAGAAGTTTGTGTAAACCCTTCTGACTTGTCCGTGGTGAGTTTCAATATCCCTGGAATGTATAAGTATATCATCGAGGTATACAATAACACAGTCATTTTGAAACTCCCTAAGAAACTCATTAATTAGATCCTGAAATACCGCCGGGGCATTGCAGAGACCAAAAGGCATTACAGTATACTCATAGTGCCCATATCGAGTATTGAACGCAGTTTTCCACTCGTGTCCGTCGTGAATTCTCACCAAGTTATAAGCACCTCTAAGGTCTAACTTAGTGAAAATCTTAGAACCCTTTAATCGATCAAAAAGCTCGGTGATCAAGGGAATCGGATATGCATTTCTAATGGTTATCTTGTTCAGACCTCGGTAGTCAATGCAGGGTCTTAAAGAACCATCCTTCTTTTTAACAAAAAAAAATCCAGCCCCAGCAGGAGAGGAGGATCTCCTAATGAACCCCTTGTCTAGGTTTTCATGAATATACTCCTCTAGAACTAAGTTCTCATTCGTAGACAAAGGGTATACATGACCCCTGGGAGGCATAGTACCAGAAAGTAAATTAATTTTGCAATCAAAAGGCCTATGTGGTGGTAAGGTATCAGCCTTTCCTTTGTCAAATACTGCCTTTAAATCTTGATACAAGGACGGTATCTGTATTTTGGTAGAGTCGGTAGCGTTATTAAGTGCGTTAACACTACAGATAGGTGACACTTTCTTTAAACAATTCTCTTGACAATCCTGACCCCACGAAACTATTTCCCCTGATTTCCAATCTATAACGGGGTTATGTCTCTTAAGCCAGGAGTATCCCAGGACTATGGGAACAGAAGGAGATGAAATGAGTAGTAGGGATATCTCCTCCTTGTGTAGAATACCAGTAGTTAAGTTAAGAGGTGTGGTTTCCCGGAAAATCACAGGCTCAACTAAAGGTCTACCATCAATGGCTTCAACAGCCAAGGGTGTCTTCCTTAACTGGGATGGGATAGTGTGTTTGGTGAGAAAATTTTGGTCGATAAAACTCTCAGCAGCCCCGGAGTCTATCAATGCCATAGTCTCTAAGGTTCCCTTCTCCCAAGTTAAAGAGACAGGTAATAGGAGTCTATGTTCTTTGTAGTTATGAGTAGAGGACAAAATCGAAACACCCAAGGTCTGTCCTCTAGAGAAACTTAGGTGCGAGCGTCTCCCGGACGACTGGGACAGTTCAAACGTACATGACCTCTGGCTCCACAATACATACACAGTCCCTCCCTTCTCCTGTACTGTCTCTCTTCCTCTGACAGGCGAGTAAGGCCTAACTGCATAGGTTCTGAAAACTGTGGAGTTTTGGTTTCAGGACTTTGAAATGATGGCGCTAGTCTAAAGGAAGATCTACCGGTTCTATCTCGAGTATTCTGCCTCTCCCTTAGACGTTCGTCAATGCGAGAGATAAAGGAAATTAAGTCCTCCAAGTTCTCGGGAAGCTCTCTTGTCACTACCTCGTCAAGTATTACATCGGATAATCCATTTAAAAATACGTCTATATAGGCCTGTTCATTCCATTTTACCTCTGCCGCCAAAGACCTGAACTCTAGTGCGTAATCCACAAGTGTTCGGTTGTCTTGTCTAAGGCGCAACAGTAATCTGGCTGCATTGACCTTCCTGCCAGGGGGATCAAAAGTTCTTTTAACCCCTTAAGGACCAAACTTCTGGAATAAAAGGGAATCATGACGTGTCACACACGTCATGTGTCCTTAAGGGGTTAAAAGCAGCTACAAAGGCATTATAGTTATAGACTAATGGATTATCATTCTCCCACAACGGATTAGCCATCTCAGAGCCTTCTCAATGAGTAAGGTGATAATAAATCCCACTTTTGCCCTATCAGTAGGGTAGGAACGGGGCTGTAGCTCGAAATGGATACTGATCTGGTTCAAAAACCCACGACACCTCTCAGGAGAACCAGCATAACGTACAGGTGGGGTAACTCGGGAAGAAGCACCTACAGTAGCTACCTCTAGCCCTGAACCCACAGGAGGAACAGACGTATTACGCATCTCCTCAGGTGGATTAATAGGACGTGATAGCAGCGCCTGTAGTGCTAGTGCCATCTGATCCATCCTATGCTCCATGGCGTCAAACCTAGGATCAGGAGAACCAAGCTGACAATTTGTACCTGCAGGATCCATGGCCCTGTCGTAATGTCAGGATCGGGTCAGGGATCCAACACGCAGAGTACAAAGAGTAGCAGATACGTATACCGGAGCTTAGAATGGCCGGACTTAACGTAAAACTACGTATAGAATGGTCAGTGACAAGCCGAGGTCGAGGGAACGAGAAGACAGGTAAGCGAGAGACAAGCCGGGTCAAGGATAACAGAAAGACAGGTAAGTAAATAACAAAGCCGGGTCAGAACCAAAAGACAAGAGAATAACAGAGCACTGTGTGACTAGGCAGACTAGAACCACGACAGGGCAATGAGTAAATGAGAGAGACACTGTTAAATACCCTGGTTAGGGAGAGAAGACACGCCTCCGGCGAGTCCTGATTCGTCTCCACAGATTTGAGTGACAGGCCGTTCCGGGTTGGCGTCATGACGTCGGCTTCCGGGCTTCCTGCTATAAAAGGAAGTGACTCCCTCGCGGCCGGCGTTTGCAAGACCGGGTGAACCGCGAGGAACCGAGGAGACATGCCGTCTGGACGGATAAACTTCTAAGTCTCTACCTCTCTCAGAGGTAGAGGCTTCAGGTACCCTGACACAAGGGGAATGTAACGAGCATACAGGGAGGTAAATTACAGCCACACTTCACACCAGGGCCGTCCGGTTGTTCAGTACTTTAGTTCGGATGGTGACTACAGCAGTTCACATGCAGACTTGTACATCTTTTTACCAAACAACTGGATGAATCTTAGAATGGCCACATATAGTTATATGAAAATCTGCATAATCCAGGCACAGGAAAAACTTTTAGGTTCCAACAATAATATTATGAAGGGAATGTATTGGACAGCCAAAGGGGTTCTGCTACAATGACCATAATGGTATCTTTAGAAAGACCATTTATTGGCAAGAAAACCAGTATTTAATATGTATGATTACAGTAAATGAGTAAGAGGAAAATTGCAGCTAAACACAAACACCGCAGAAATGTAAAAACAGCCCTGGTCCTAAACGGTAAGGAAATCGAAAAACAGTCTGGTCACTAAAGGGGTTAAAGTTCCTTAGAGAGAAAGCACCATTCTTTAATGAAAATATATTTATTAAACGTACCTATATTCCGAAAGTGCGATATACAAAGTAAAAACAAAATAAGTGATTATGTGTAATGCTTTCAAAAATAGAGAACGCAATTTGAGGAACACAACTGCAGAAATAAAAATTAGAACTGTACCTTTAAGGAATCTCAGTAAGTAGTACAAAGTACTTTGAAGTAATTTAATGGGGTTTTCACTATTCCAATTATCCAGAGAAAATGTGAACATAGTGTAAAAGTCTTGCAATAGTAGAATAGCAGGAAGCAAGGTAGCTAATTTGTTGGCAATATATATTGCAACATCAGTAGCAGATAAGAGTTACAATGTTATTGCAATGGAATAGTGTAGCAATTAGTAGCTAGCAGAAAGGAGTGAGGATATAAATAACAGATGCAGTTATACTTATAGTATTCCTGGTGTCTTCAGAGAAGTGAGAAAATCCTTTAATTAGTCCGAGTCTTTTTGAAGGAGAAGGCAACAACGTAATAATCGAGGAGTGGAGAGATCAGCAAAGTCGAGGTCGGGGTCTGGTCCAGTACACAAATGACGATGAGATAGGAGCTCAGTTTGTAATTTCTCTAATGAGGCAGAATAACTAAGAAAATTGTTTTTGGCGAGGCTTCCCTATTGTCAGGTCCCCTGCCCCCGCGCCGCTCACAGCGACCTTGCTTACCTCATCACAGCGAGCGGCGTCATCTGGTCCCTGTCTCCAGACTGGCAGTGTGTCTGATGCTGCATGCTCCAGAGCAGCTTCCTTACATGTGTGTTGCACCCGGTCATGTGACCCGGCACACAGTGATGACCTCAGAGACCACAAGGGAAGGAAGAAACTCATCCCACGTGTTGTGGTTAACACTAATTGGAGATTAACCAATCAGACACACCCTGTATGTATATAAGCTAACCTCTCCCTTGCCTCAGTGCCCTGTTGTGGTCTTTGGTTTACCATTGAGCGTTGCACTTGTTATTTGGATTTCCTGGTTACTGATATTTGACTTTGTCTCTCGTTATTCCGTCTCTCTGTTTCTCTTGACCTCGGCTCGTGTTTTGACTATCCCTTTTTGCATAACCCGACCATTCTAAGGATCGGTATTGCAATTCTTTCTACTCTGTCCTGTCTGTGTGTTAGGGTTCCCTAGTGAACGTTACACTGATAAGCCGAAACCCGGAAGTGACTCCAAGGGATCGAGGTTCGGTAAGTTCTGACAATATGTTAAATAAATATCTACTGGATTATTGCTGTGCAGCACCATGGTTGTTACAACATGCAATCATTGCCTTAGCTATTCAAAGAGGTTGGGGGGCATGTAATCTCCCAATATCCTTAAATATGTCTTGGAAGATGTCAATAATAACAGTGAATGTCTGCAACTGGTTCAGTGAATGTGTGACAATCATATTTCATTGTAGATGTGATCAATGTAAAACAGAAATTTTATCTATTAAACAACTTGGTCCTCTAGAGTCTGAGGAACCAAGCACAGCTCCTTCGCATGAGGATATTTCTACAGTGCCCAGTTTGTACTACTGAATTTCACAAGTTAATTACACATGGGCCCCATCAGTGAACCCAAAGAACAGCCTTTGCCAGTTTCCAAGCCTGCGTTTATAATGCTCTTAAGAAGATAACAGAGTTGTGAATAAGGTGCTGTTGCTGTAACCAATGTCTAGAATCAAAATACCAAAGAGTACAACAAAAAAAATATATATTTTTTTTTTTTTAAAAAAGGACATGTAATGGAACAAGGAATTTTCACTCAGTTTCCAGTTTATCAAGCAAAATCCAGAAGGGGTTTCTGAAATATCTGATGTAGTCCATGATATAGCTAACAAAGCCGTATTATGCTGAACTCATAATTGACTAGAATGAATTTTATCAACTCATCTTTAAATTTCCACATTCATATTAGAGGTACTATGGACCACAATTAGGGAAGGGTCAAATGGGGATCCAGCATGGTCACGAAAAGTGGTAAAGAAATAGACGTGTCAGTATTTAATCCAAATTCATAGAAGATGAGGTGTAAACATTCTCCACGTCAGCTTCTCACCTTAGCAAATAACCATAAGACCTTAGAATGTCTACCTTTAACCTATAAAAGAGAGACAGCTCAAATGTGAAACTAGCCAAGACCAGAATACCAGAAATTCGGATATACAATATAACTATCAAGATCAGGGTTACAGAAGTCAAGAGTCACTAAACAAGCCAAAATCGAATAACTAGAAAATCAGGGCCTATATAACAAGAACCAAGAGGAAACTGTGACAGCGCAAAGACTAGGGGACTGAAAACCTATTTATACCCTGAGGTGGACATCGATTGGTCCATGTCACCCCTTCGCAGGTTGACCAGATGTCTTGGTTTTCATTTATGTGTCCCAGGGTCCAGAGAAAGTTTATCAGAGCGCATGAATGTCCAGTTTTTTATACTAACAGCGGCCTCGCGGCTGCTCATACCTGATTAGAGAACTGCTGGTTCCTAAAATGTTGGCACAAAATGGATGGCGGGGTTCCCTGCCACATCCCTTCCTCCTGGCGGTGTGTTTCTGGCAATGGCCAATCCTTGTCTTGTTGCTACACAGATTTTGCCAATTACCAGTCAGTTAGAGAGCATGCTGCGTGGTGTCATTATGCCACAACGTCACCCCTTCATTTAGTCTCCCACCTGCAGTGCCTAGAAGGAGCAGTAATTAAATGCAGCAGCAACGAGAGAGTAAAGTAAAGGAGCAGAAGGGAGTAGAAAGGTAAAGGAGCAGGAAGGCGAGAAAGAAAAAGGAGCAGAATGGAGAGGAAGGTAAAGGAGCAGAATGGAGATAAAGGAAAAGGAGGAGAAGGGATCAAAAGGAGCAGGAGGGAGCAGAAAGTAACAAAAGGGAGCCAAGGAGGAGAAAAGGCAGTGTCAGAAGATAAGACTGTGTCTAAATGAGATTGGAGCAGGCTACAGGAAAGACAACTTGGAAGACAGTGAAGTGATCCCTCTACTTTGTCCTGGACACCAAATCATGAGGCTTTGGTACCTGGGCCTGGCAGGCAGACTTTGCACCCTCTCAGATCCCCAGGTAAAAAAAAAAAAAAAGTAAAACTATAACTGTTAATGTATTCATCCTTTAAAAATTTGTTGAGATGAAGACATATTTGGCATTTTTAAAGGAGCAATCTGTTCACTATAACAACTTCATTAAAATGTTGTTATTATGGTGCCAGTAGGCCCCATGGGTGCTCTATTGTCTTAAGGGGTGGAACAGTAAACCTACTGTCTACTAAACCTAGCCCAACAGTAAACCTACTGTCACTAAATGCTTGTTTCCCTACATAGTGTATAAATGAGCCTCAGAAGTACATTTTATAATCTTTACTTTCATTAGATTTTCTGCTTCTCCTCTGATTTTATGTGTGTATCATACATACATACAGATACAAACACTGGCATACATACAGATACAGACACACAAAGACTGATATACAAACACTGACACAAACACTGATACACATGCAGATGCACAGACACACAGATACAAGCACTAACACACATACAGTTGCACAGACACACTGATACACATACTGACACACATACAGATGCACAGGAGCACAGATACAAACAATGACACACTCATACAGATACACAATACAGATACACACACTAACACACATGTATAAACATTGACACATACAAATACAAAGATACACACTGACACATACAAATATTTTCTGCAAACCATTTGTTTTCAAATGAAATGCATTAAACATATTTTTTTTTCGTCCACTAGGGTGAAAACAGCACTGCGCATGCGCCAAAAAATAAAAAGCAAGGAGGGAGCCGGCAGCGCTACCAGCTCCCTCCTTGTAATAAATAACTATTCCTACTCTACCCCCCCCCCCACCCCCCACGCATTAAAACCTATCACTATGACCCCATATTAATAAAAGGGAGGTTCAATCCTCCTGCATGCCCCTACTCGTGGCATACTGCGAGTAGGAGCATGTCACCTAAACAGCAAGCAGCCACTGGCTGCTCACAGTCATTTAACACTAAATAACAGCAATTTAGTGACTGGGCAGCTATAAGGGGGGTCCTGGCACAGGTTAAATCCTCATGCATACCAGGTCCCCCTGTGCCAGGTCCTCCATGGTAGTAGGGGCATGTCGCATAAACACCGAGAGCCAGCGCCTAAACACCGAGAGCCAGTGGCTGCTCACTGTCATTTCAAACTGAATATAAAAATCAGTATCTTATATAGAAGTGATAGAGAGCTACGTTAAGAGTACATGTAACCAAAAGTTATAGCAATAACTATAACAATGTTGCAATATGAAAAACGAGCTATTTAGATCTAAATAGCTACTTTTTACACATACTCTTACCGTAGCTCCCCCTGGGGCACTGAATTTTACTCCTGGGGGTACGTGTACAACAGGTTGAGAACCCCTGCTCTATGAGAAGCAGTAATGACACGCCTTACTAGGTGTGCCAGAGCTTCACTCAGCTCAATATATGCCCACAATGGCTGCCAAAGCCTCCTCAGAGTCCTCAGGATTCAGACACGAGAACTTACAAACCACATCACACACAAACATTTCCTCACCACATTAAATATCATATAGTGTGATATGTTTATTATAAATAAATATAAAGAGACAGAAAAAAATGCCTATAGAGCGTCATGCTCTCTCGCTCTCTCTCGCTCTCTTTATCTCTCTCTCTCTCTCTCTATATATATATATATATAGATAGGCGTAGCCTGTAATTGTGGGAGGGGTTACCCAGCTATATAAACTCAGGCCCCCTCCTAATCAGTACTGGTATCGCTGGGTTCATGCAGAACCTTTCACTTCCGGTTCAACTTACCTGGACATCGCTCCCACGTGGTCTGGCTTCCGACCAAGTTCTACCTGCCTCCTACTGTCCGTTTTCGGTGCCCTCCGGTCGGCATCCTTACCCGCTGGCAGGTCCTCCTACTTCATGTGGCCAGACTGACTTTGGCTCCAACTCCTATCCCGCTCAGCCACCTTCGCGGCGTACCAGCGCCAGATTATACTTACCTGCTCCAGTGGTCCGTTTCCAGGGTCCCAGAACCGTGAGTCACCCATTCACACCACACTCAGCCAGACGCCTGGCACCCGTTCATGCACTCAGACTCAGTCACCCAACTTTCATTCATACTTACCTTGTCGTTCCATGCTCCGTTCGAGACCTCACTCCACGCATGCGCATTCACCACTCTGGCACTTACCCTCCAACGCTGGTCGGCAAGCTGGTGATTAGTCAAACGTTCAAATTCATCCTAATCATACTTACCACACATGCGGCTGCTCACAACGACCCCTGGTGGCGAAAAATATTATGACATGAAAATGTTTTTTTTTTTTCCCTCTCCACCTCTTCTTTCCCCACCTTAATTATTTAAACTGTTTATAGTACCTTATAAGTTCATTACTGTTTGGTCACCATCTGTACCCCCATATATTCACGTTAAGGTGTAATTACACACTACTAATATGCTAACGGTAATATTACAATTCATACACGGCTATTACTCTTTTTCCACGTTGCTAACTGGCTAATATTATCTATACCCTATACTAGGTATTTTCCCTAACATTACTTCTGCTAGCAGTCACACTTGACTGCCTCAGTTCCTATACCCATTTAAGAAGTAGTCTGGTTCTCTTTAATCAGGAATAAAATATATTATAATAAAATAAATATATAAAACCTTTTAGGCGTTATTCTCTCACACCCCTACATAAATCACTTACTCCATCACCCCTCCCCTCTCAGGTTTCGCAAATTTCTAAAACAATCCACTAAACTACTCTAGCAGACTCCTGCTTACCCCATAGCGTATGGCCTATTCCGTCCTTTATATGTTCTGAACATATGAGTAACCACTGCCTCCTGTACTCGCTCTCATTTCATTCCGGGCACCCTGACACCTTTTCAACTCTTCCCCAGAACCTTGGGGACTCATCGGACTCCCACTCCTAGTCCATTACAGCTATGTCAAGAAATCACCTCGTCCCCTGTGCTATATAAGACTAAGAGGGTATAGAGGATGACTCTAGCTTTAGTCTCAGATAACCCCCCCGTACTAGCATTATAGTACTACTCCTGACAGCACCACTGTTATCAATCCATCAGGTGAGATTACTCACAAAAAAAAAAAAAAAAATTATATTGGTAACCCCAACCAAGCAAACCCAGGCGTAACCAGCTATTCTAATATTTCAGATTCTCGAGTATCCTCTATTCTCCGTAGTGAACCCTTACGTTTCACTATTAGGTACGTCATCATTTGACACTTACTCGCTATATCCCAAATAAGTAGGGCTGTCAACTGGTAATGTATAGCGAATTGCCCCTAGCCTATCATAAGTTAAACTACTCCTGTGAGGCCAACATCCATCCTCATCGGAGGTATACGCCCCTCGGTCCAACGCATAGCTAGAGCCTCACTACAACCGCTGTCGGTTACCAGTT
Organism: Pelobates fuscus; assembly: GCF_036172605.1. Classification (NCBI taxonomy): domain Eukaryota; kingdom Metazoa; phylum Chordata; class Amphibia; order Anura; family Pelobatidae; genus Pelobates; species Pelobates fuscus. The sequence goes on from NC_086328.1 coordinate 31,851,296, forward strand.
AGGGCCTCACCAGTCACACCCAATTACATTGTCTTGTTACAGTCACCGAGAGGCCAACAATCCTGCCACGTCATGCAAGTGGCCCCCGTCCACTCGGCCCTCCTCATAGATAGAGCCTCTCTCGCCACTTGGCACTAGCAGGGCTTCACCTTCCTTGCAGGACAGATAATTTTTCGCCTCTGGCCTAGCTAGTACCAGTTGACACAGGCACCTTTACTCATTATTAAAGCCATATCTTTACTCAGCTTTCATCTAGTACGTCTCAAATTCCCAACCGAAAAGAAGTACTGGCTATACCCGAAACCCCACCTAGGCCTACCACCCCGGCCGGCCCAAGCACCCCTACCAAGAACTTGGAACCAGCCAGTCCGTACTCTCCCCGGTCATGGACTATCCCCAAGCGCGCAGCCGAACGTCGCATGGGGGTCCCGTTTCCAGCTACAGCCTGCTAGGCCGAACTATATCAAAATTTTCATTACCCACACATGCACCCCCCAGCCAGGAGTGGTCCGGCATTCCAAGAATTATAGATTCGTTCGATAGAGATCGAGGACCTAATATAGAAACATAGTAACATAGAAACATAGAATGTGACGGCAGATAAGAACCCGTCTAGTCTGCCCAGTTTTCTAAATACTTTCATTAGTCCCCGGCCTTATCTTATAGTTAAGATAGCCTTATGCCTATCCCACGCATGCTTAAACTCCTTTACTGTGTTAACCTCTACCACTTCAGCCGGAATGCTATTCCATGCATCCACTACCCTCTCCTGGCCTCTATCAACACGATCAGCATTAGGCTGGACAAGTTGGTATCCCCCAGACATCGTCAGTCACCTCACCCATACCAACCTCCACTTCGGCTTCCCTTCACCACGGTAACGACACCCCCATAAACCCAATGCCAAGCATACCCACTTACATCATCACGCCTGCACACTTTGTAACCCCGACCATACGTAACGATATTTTTGAAGGCAAGTACATAAACCTAGTATCATTGCTTATCGCTTCTCAGGACGTATTAGAGAACAAGGCCTATTGCTACGGTGTTCTTTCGGTTGCGCTAAAAGCCAGAGACCCGAGACTCAACTGAAAGTTTACCATACCCGAGTTTGTTCTTGCCTTCGGCTGTTATCATTAAGTAGTGTGTAGCACTTCCCCGCACCGTAGGGAACAGTTGGATTTATATATGCACAATTTGGTGGACCTAGGGCACAAGTATGGTGGCTTATCCTTTTATGATTATCACTAATCTTTTGGCTAGACAGCGGCATCCCTTACTCAGTTTATCACCATACCAACTGGAGTAAGCTGGACACAGAACTTTTTCTGCTGTCATTTCACCAGCCAACAGCCTCCGTCTTGTGTCTTGTGCGCCTCCTTCTACACTCCACCAACTTGTGCCCAGTCGATCCAAGCCTTCCTACCATTAGTGGTGCTCCCTTTGGTTCCTCCACGGCACAACATAGAGGGTTGTAAGACAGGTTGGGCAGACCCATAATATACCTTGGAATGCTCAAATCTACAACAATTTTAAATCTGGAAGTTGTGGATTTAGCTCGTGCAGACTGCTACACATCTGCTCAATTTGTTTCAGGGCACACACCTAAACTACGTGTCCAAATCATCTGTACCCAAAACATCACTGACCAAAGTTAACATCGACAACCTGGCATACCTTTCCCATCTCCTAGTTGTCTTCCTGATCCAAGGCTTCTCCGACGGTTTCCCCACTAGCCTCGTTACACTCCACACAGGGATTCATGTATGTCCCAACCTACTGTCAGCCCTCCCTGACCCTGTCACCTCAGCTTTGTTACTCATGGAAGAGTTACCAACGGGTTTATCTGGGGGCCCTTTCTCCAATCCTCCGTTTCCCAGCTGGCATCCCAACCCAATAGGTATAGCCACTGGAAAGTTCAACAATAAAAAAGGCTTATATACGAGTTGTTCGCTCCACGTTCTTTAGCTACCCCCAGCATTAATTATCACATCTGTATATATCTAACGCTTTCTTGCTCCTACCCATTCACCTAGCCCTGTGACATATGCATGGTACAGGGTGGGAGAACATATATTATTTTGCGACTCGGATAACTTTTGGTGCCAAAAGCTGTCCGAAACTGTTTGATATACGCGCCGACACACCAGGTTGGCTACTTCTAATCATCACTCTTTGTCCCTCAGTTCTACATTATTGGGTTGACTTCCTTTCCATAGAACTACCTCAGTGATGTCCAGTCAGTCTCCAGGAAACCCTGGCCCTACTTGCAGCACTGGGGATACCTCTGTCCCAAGAAAACACGTTAGGCCCGACTACCATATCCTGACTTCCTAGGTATTCACCTAGACAATGTCACTTTACAGGCTAGTTACCAGGGGAGAAGGTGCGGCAAATCAGAGTTGGTGGAATATTTTCTGGCCAGGAACATGTGTACCAGGTCAGACCTACAATCCTTACTGGGCACGTTAAACTTCGCCATGAAAATTATTCCACAAGGCCGGACATTCATCTCTGGATTTTTGTGCTTCTCCCTCTGCTCAATATCGACAGCAGCTCCTCATCACTAGATGCCCACGCCTTGGCAGATCTACACTGGTGGCTGCGGTTCCTATCTCTTTAGAATGGGAAAGCCATGTTCCTTACACCCCCTAACCGATTCCTCCCCTGTCATATGGACTGATGCCGCAGCTCACACAGGGTTTGCACCCATCTCTGGCAAGGACTGGTTTAGAGATTCCTGGACAATAGAGACCCTTGGTTTGCCTGCATTCAACACTACATCTGCCCTATTCACAATCTATACGATAGTTGCAGCCTCCAGAGCATGGGGGCACCTATGGCAGGGGAAAGCAATAAAAATGCTTCTCCGATAACGAAGCAGCATGTGACATCATAAACAAGGGCAGAACTTCCTCACTCACTATTTTGAAACTAATACGTAGGATAACATGATCTTCTTCGGGATCCATCCTACAGCCAACACCAGACCAATCAGTACCCCCTCTTTCCAAGATCTCATCCTGGACTAGAGAGACTGCGGTCACACGGCAGATACCTAGCTGGTGCAGCCCTCTCTACTAACACATCCCGTACATACAATCGAGCATTCACCCTATATACCAAATTCACGACAGACTATCAGATAAGCGACACGCATTCACTATACTCCATTATTGCATTTATCTCCTTTTTGCCACCTTAACTATCAGCTAGGTCCACCTACCTAAGTCTACTATTATCACACCGGTAATCAATGGTGCCCTGTCACATTATTTGACACATATCTTGCTACCCTGGCAGGTCTCGGTCCTAATACTCCACTACTTTCATTACATGGTAACCCCTTAATCACAACAATTCATACACTACATCAGAACTTTGCTCATCAGACTCAGTCTTGTCCCCACAGGATTTTCAGGACACCCATGTAGAATTGGAGCCGCTTCTGCGGCTTCAAGCCACTACATCCCGACTCATATTTAAGAGACTAGGGCGGTGGAAGTCTACTGCATACGCCACTTACATTCCACAACCAGAACAAGATCTAAGATTGGCATTTAAAGGTCAAGCAATGTAACTCATGTTCAATACGTTATTTGGTTACACCAACCTTTTTGCCCTCTTTTATTACAGGCCTACCCCATACGTCGGTTCCGGCACATCACAACCGACTGTTATATTCTCATGTACTTAACTTATTATACGGCTTATGTCCCCGACTACAAATAGATAGGCGTAGCCTGTAATTGTGGGAGGGGTTACCCGGCTATATAAACTCAGGCCCCCTCCTAATCAGTACTGGTATCGCTGGGTTCATCCCTCCCACCTCATCCCTTTATCACTATACATGGGTGGGCCCTCTTTTATTACAGGCCTACCCCATACGTCGGTTCCGGCACATCACAACCGACTGTTATATTCTCATGTACTTATCTTATTATACGGCTTATGTCCCCGACTACAAATATATATATCTAGGGAGGTTAATTAACAGGGACTGATAGGGGCTAATTGTAGGTAGTGAGGTTGGCTGACTGGGACTGAAAAGGAAGGGATTAATAGTGAGTAGTGAGGCTAGCTGACAGGTAATGGAGGAAGAGGTTAACTGTGGGTAGTGAGGTTGGCTGACAGGGACAGACATGGAAGGGGTTAACTGTAGGTAGGGATGTTGGCTGACAGAGGCTGGAGCAGATTGTATTACTTGCATTAAAGGGAGGGAGGAAGATGAGCAAATACGGTCTGTAGCTGCCGTGCAGTTTGCGCTGTGAGCTTTCCTTACATTAGATAAGACATGCCTCTATTTTCATTGGCTGCAAAAGGTACATCTCTTTCAGAGACTGGGGATCAGGAACATGTTGAAATGTGAGAGGGGTGGTTAAGGAGTCTGTATTACACTGCTGAAAACAGCAAAACATTTTAGAGCACTGCAGGAAAACTACACAGAATTGTAATAAAATAAATTAACCAGAGGTATTTTGAACTCATTAGTTTTAGTTTAATCTTAACTTAACTGCTGCCTGGAGTGTCCATTCAAATTGTGTGTTTTCTATATTTTGAGTACCTTGTGTTAGAAACATGCACTCTCTGAGATAGTTGCCTCATTGAAAAACTAAAGCAGGTTAATAAAAAGGTATTTTTTCCCCAAATGAGGATACATTTAATTTGAGAGTTAGTGGCACTTGTAAGTGATTGATCATATATATATATATATATATATATATATATATATATATACTCAGTTGTGTTTTGCACAGATCTGCATGAATATGTTCTGTGGTTTTTGTTTTCATTTGCATTTTTCATTGTTGCGTTAAACACTTTGCAATTTATAGAGCATACATTCGAGCATGGAAAGAAACAAACTTGCAGTGTCAAGTCCTACAACATTAATAGTTTGAATAGTCTAGTGCTCAGTGCTTATTATTCTATAAGTTTATACTGTGTAGTGTAATCACATTGTTCTTTAATATTGTTTTATCGACATTTGCACCAGTGAAATTTTAATTTCATACAAATTAATTCGTACTAAATAAAAATTTCATTTGTACATTCGTTTTTAGGACGAAATTCTGTAAAAAAAACACTTTGTTTTTGTCCATTAGGGCGAAAATAACTGCGCATGTGCAAAACAACAAAAGCAAGGAGGGAGCCGGCAGCACTACCAGCTCCCCCCTTGTAATAAATATTAACAATTCCTACCCCCCGCATTAAAACTATGGGTGTCACTATGACCTCCATATTAATAAAAGGGAGGTTAAATCCTCCTGCATGCCCCTACTCACGGCATGCTGCGAGTAGGGGCATGTCGCCTAAACATTTAAAACTACTAGTTACTGGGCAGCTATTGCTGCCCAGTCGCTAGTGCAATAAGGAGTGACCTGGCATAGGTTCCCCCTGTTCCCCCATGGTGGGGAACCCAAATAACTAAAATGGGTGGGACGTAGTGCCCCCCGTCCCCTCCCCCACACCCCATCTCAGGCTGCAGGGAGAACCAGCGTTTTTGTTTCTCCTCCGTGCTGTAGGGGTTAATTCTCCTGCAGCATGGATTACACCGGCAGTGAAGTCTCCCAGTGCAGGGAGAGCTAGTAATAGCATTAGTCACCAGTGTGGGGAGATTTAACCCATGCAGGGCTGCAGGGAGACTTGTAGCGGACCATGGGTTACCTGACTGGTTGCCTCCGCTAATTCCTTCCTCCAGCCACTCTGGAACCATTAACACCAACAGACATCCATTCCCCCAGTAACCAGATGAAACAAAGTTTTGGGAGTCAACTGAGTTTTTATTCAGACCACACACTACTTTTTTGCCCAGTCCCCTACATGAGGTTTACAGTACAATAAAACAGAGGTTTCAATCCCAGTATCCTCTGTGCCTGAGAAATAATTGCGTGAGAAAAACCATCTAATCTAATTATCTCTCAGGTACAGAAAATCCCCACCATGTCTAAATATTTTGTACAGGTCTCGTCTTTCATTTTAATGAGACCCTGGTAGTTCCTACTTGCTTAATCTGCCAGAACTTCCATTATCTTTTCATGTTTTCCCCTTTCCTTATCACTTCCCATTTTTTCCCCAGGTGCCCCTCCACTTGAAAATAACTCTTCTATTTTTATTCTGAAAATCAGACTCTTTTACTGTAAAGTAAGTAGTGTATTTGTCTGTGTGTGTGGATGGGATGCATTGTGTGTGTGTGTGTGTGTGTGTGTGTGTGTGTGTGTGTAAAGTACGCCTTGTGTATTTTTTTAATGTGTGTAAGGGATGCATTATGTGTCTGTGTCTGTGTGTGTGAGGGATGCATATGGTAGATGTGTGCATGTGTAGGGATGCATTGTGTGTTTCTGTGTGTAGGGATGCATTATGTGTGTTGGGGTGCATTGTGTGTGTGTGTGTGTATGTAGTGATGAATTGTGTGTGTATGTAGGGATGCATTGTGCGTGTATGTAGGAATGTAGTGTGTGTGTAGGAATCCATGTGTGTGAATGTAGGGATCCATGGTGTGTGTGTGTGTGTGTGTGTATGTAGGGATGTATTGTGTGTGAGTGAGAGTGCCTGCTGGGTAGGATAGGGGTCGATTTTTACGGGGGGCTTTTATGTTTATTTTGTTAATATAATTTTTTAGCTTTTTTATTTAGTTTTCTCCCTCCCTTTTTTTTTTACCTGTATCCAGGGAGGGGGCAGCATATTTCCTGGTGGTCTGGTACTGCTGCAGAGGCTCTGTGCCTTCACTTATGCCAGGTGAAGGCTCTTCTCACGACTCACGACTCCTGACACCACTTAAAAACGAGCATTTCCGTGTTTACCGGGCAACTCTCTGAAAGCCGGGACTTGCCAGCCACGGAGGTGAAGATTGACAGCCTCTTTCCCCCTTCTTACTGCACAAACTCTGCATAGACCCAGGGAGGCCCGACCGGGTCGACGTGCATATAAGGGGCCTGGGCCCCTTACAAGTGAAAGGGTTGTACACCTTGACAGAAGCGGAGTGATGGGTCAAGGCGCAGCTGCGACCCCTGCGAGCATGGTAGGTACGCCACTGACTACGTTTACAACCAGGGAAGAGGTAAAGGTTAAGAAAAAGGGCGAGATCCCATGTGCATCATTATATTATTTACCTGTACCTCATTATCTCTAATCTATATTTTAAACGTGCCTTTGTGGCACGTTTAAAATATAGATTAGAGAAATATCAATCTGTCCTCGAAATATCAAGGACAGATTCTCCAAACACAAATCGACCATTGGAACTGGTTTAATTAATCTTTCCAATTCCAGCTCATTTCTTACAGTAAACATAACATTAGACATGTGCAATTTGTTTCGTTCCGAATGTAAAGTCGGATGAATTTCGGGCAATTCGGACATTCGGATGCTTCCGAATGTCCAAATTGTCGAATTTCCGAATTGCCGAGCCAAACCGAATTGCCGAAGTACGGGATTGCCGAAGTACTAATATTGTCAAAGTGATAATAATGTGGATGCCACGCTTACCTCGAGCTCCCCTACAATGTGCAATCGTTATATATGCCCAGGAAAGCACAGTGGATCTGGCCAAACAGGAATACATATCACTAATAATACATAGCAATAAAATGTTTTGTTTTAGTGATAATTTTAATATCATTATTCATTGTACTTTGATTCCCGATTTATATTATTTTTTGGATCTCAGTGTATTACAAAAGCTTTCCAAGATTTTACATTATTACACTTTGCTATAACACTTTTGCTGGATATTCATTAACTGCTGGGAAGGGATGAAATATAATATAATGTGTAGGTATAACTGATTGCACAGACAGCACTTTCTAACCCTGAGGAGCAATTAGTGAAAGTTCTTTAATTCCAGAAACTCACACCACTTAATGCCTGGCAGCAATTTAAAAGAAAGGTTAAGAACGTCTATTCTTTGGCACAGTTACCTAACAGATCGTTACAGAAACTGAACAAATACTTTGCAAACAAATTAAGTTCATGCACTATGACACACTATTTACAATGGCATTCCTGTAAGATAATTACATGCAGACTGTCTTAACCCTCCTCTGTCCTCAGTCATTTGTATCTACAGGTAAATTAACACGAGAAAGGACTAATTGTGCCCTTTCAATCGTCTGCGATTACAAAGAGATCAAACTCTTAAGGATGTCTCTTTACAAACTATTAGACACCTGGGGAGTTCACATCCCAGATGTTTCCAAGTGCCATCAGCCTAAACACAATATTACCGTATCCCAGCGAGGAACAGCACTGGATCAAAGTTTTAACTTTCTGCTTTTTGACATCGATATGTTGTAGTCATAATGATACTATAATTAACTCTTTCACTGCTAAGTTAACTAACAGATCACTGATCCACAACGTAAGGGATTGCATGGGCAATGGGGAAAGAGGAGTTATGGCACTGATAACATATAATACACATTTTATTTCAATTCTGATGTTTGCATTATCTAAATACATGATCCTGGAATCAATACTACTGCCATAAAGGAACTAGAAATGGCACTTTCATTTTAATGTCATTTTCCAATTCCCAGTGTAATTATATTCCTAATGGGGTTGTGGTGTTTCAGGAAGGTGTGCCATCGCCCTTTTAATTTAAACACATATTATTGCAGTTGAAACCAGGCATCACACAGAGCTGTACCCAGTGAAAGAATGAAGAATGTTACAATGTACACCAGTTTATATGATAAGTGTACACACATAACCAGGATTCAGCTGTAAGCACTTGCAACACTTACAACAATCAAGTAACATGTTCATATAAAATGTTGCCTCCTGGATAATTAGACTAATTTGTATTTTAAACATTAGCACTAAAAGTTACTTAGCCAGTCAACAGATGGGAGTGAGGTTTAACCCCTTAAGGACACATGACGTGTGTGACATGTCATGATTCCCTTTTATTCCAGAATTTTGGTCCTTAAGGGGTTAAAGAGAGAGACAGAGAGAGCAAACTAGGGAAATAAGTAGCATTGGAGTAAAAAAAAACAAGGCATTGGAAGAGGGTGAGATTGAAATTTGGCAGTCTCATGAAATGGAAAATTCAGCAAAATTGCCAACGTTAGCACAAAGAAACCCAAAGAAATGTTTTGATTACTTTTAATAAATACAATCAAAATAATGAGGGACTTTAACTGTCACTTATAGAAATGCTTTGTTATTGAAATGTGTTGCTTCTTGTTTCTATGCCTTTGTTAGGTAAAGAGATGACCAAACTTTCATTTTAGGCCACTGGAGGGCGCCATCATCACAGTCAAGACACACAAGAATTTAATACATTTAATATGAAAGGTCTCTAGTCTCACCACACATATATCTAGATATGAACGTCTATTATTATTATTATTATTATTATTATATTTATATAGCGCCAACAGATTTGCTTTACAATGGGTGGACTAACAAACATGTAATTGTAACCAGACATGTTTGACGCACAGAAACAGAGGGGTTGAGGGCCCTGCTCAATAAGCTTACATGCTAGAGGGAGTGGGGTAAAGTGACACAAAAGGTAAGGATAGTATTAGGGAAGTAGATTGGTAGAATAGTATTCAATGAAGACTTAGTTTGAGGTTTTGGAGCCATTAACAGTTTAATTGATAAACTTTTATGAAGAAGGGAGTTTTTAATGATTTTTTGAAGGAGTTGAGACTAGGTGAGCATCTAATGGAAAAGGGAAGGGAGTTCCACAGGAACGGTGCAGCCCTAGAGAAGTATTAAAGGCGAGCATCAAAAGTGGGAGTGCGAACATAGGATAGACGCAGGTCTTCGGCAGAGATAGGTGGGAGCAGAATTGTATACAGATTTGAAAACAAGAACCAGAATTTTATATTGAGCCCTATATCTTACGGGAAGCCAATGTAGGGACTGGCAGAGGGGTGAGGGAGGGAGGTGCAGGCGGACAGGAGGATGAGCCTCGCCGCCGCATTCATTATAGACTGTAGTGGAGCAAGTGGGAAACATGTAAGACCACTGAGAAGCAGATTGCAGTAGTCAAGGCGAGAGAGGACAGTGGCATGGACCAGTACCTTAGCTGCATCTGGTGTTAAGTAGGGGCGGATGCACGCTATGTTTTTAAGATGAAAGCGGCAGGATTTGGCGATCGACTGGACATGAGGGGTGAAGGAGAGATCGGAGTCAAAAAGAACACCTAGGCAGCGAGCATGCATGGTGGAGCTTATGGTAGCATCATTAACGTGGAGGGAGAAAGAAAAGGGGGTAGCAACACTTGAGGGTGGAAAGACCAGAACTTCTGCTTTGGACAAGGTGAGCTTAAGGAAGTGAGCAGCCATCCAATTAGAAATAGCAGAGAGGCAGTCAGAGACACTAGTCGAGAGGGCTGGGAGAGATCAGGGGAGGACAGATAGATTTTGCGTGTAATCCGCATAGAAGTGATATTGGAAGCTGATGAGTTTACCAAGGGAGGCAGTATAGATCAAGAACAGTAGGGGACTGTAACGGAGCTCCCTGTACCCCTGGCTGGGTACCTCCGCCAAGGACTGTTTCCTAGCTGGAAGAGGGGACAAACCACAGCACTTCTGCCCACAGTCACTGTTGCTTGACTGGGGTCCTGGAGCCACTCCCTCCTGGAGCCGAATGGGGAACTTGATCTATCCAATCCTGGGAGCTCTAGTCCTTACAACGACTTTCCCCGTTGAGTCCTCCACACTGGAACAGTGAGTAGTCCTTTCCTCTCCCAGTAACCAGATGACACATAGTTCTGGGAGTACAAACTGGAATGCTTTAATCTGGCCAGATGGCCTGCTTTTATACAGTTTAGACACAAACACGCCCAAAACACTCCCCAACAAAACAGGATAATCCCTCCCATGGACCTGAGAGGAGACTAGTTACAAGCAAATGTCTAACAGACTCCTCCCCTGTGCCTGAGCGATAATTCTCAGTACAGAAACAGGCAATATGACAAACCCTACCAAAACTATACCCAAAACACATGAAAACCCCACAAATCCCATCCCCTGATAGCCCTGATCTGGGTGACCAACATATCCAAAAATCACCCAGATCGGTCAGGATTTCCATGGAAGTCAAAACAGTTGCCCAAAACAATTCTACCCTGGAACACAATGTCAATTGGGCTTAACAAGCTCCCGGGTGGTCTCTGGTTCATGCAGTTATTCGGTTCCCGAACATCATAGTCCCAAATCACACGAACAGAGTAGTTTGCAGGGTATTTTGGGTTTAGGGCATTTTGGTCGCATGCATTTTGGTCGCATGCAGTTTGGTAGAGGCAATCTGGTCGCCATGCATTTTGGTCGCATGGCATTGTGATTGCATGCATTTTTGTCGCCATTTTTACCATAAAAAAAATATTTTTTTTATTGGTTTTGAACACATTTTAAGGTTGAATATAGTTAGGGAAGTAGTTTTGACCCTATAATTAATTTTGATTGTTTCAGAATTTAAATTAAAAAAAAACTACACATTTACTCCCCTTTCCCCTTATTACCTTACTTTGCAGGGGGGAAGAGGGAGCAAGCTGCTGATCATCCCTGGTGATCCAGTGGGCTTGTGATGTGGTCTGTACCTCCGCAGGGTACAGACCATGCCTTCCTCTCGCGATCTCCGATATTTTCAGAGCGTTGCCACGGCAACGCTCTGAAAATATCGGAGATCGCGAGAGGGCTGCCCTGCGTGCAGCCTGGAGGCGCTGTGCTCCGTATCCAAAATGGAACGGAGCACTTCAGAGCCTCTCTCCAGGCTAATCTGTTGTGCTTGAGCCGGCAGGGGAGATATTTTGATCTAACCCTATCCCTATCCCTAACCCTAACCCTATCCCTAACCCTAACCCTAACCCTAACCCTATCCCTAACCCTAACCCTAACCCTAACCCTAACCCTAACCCTATCCCTAACCCTAACCCGGTTTAGGGCATTTTGGTCGCATGCATTTTGGTCGCATGCATTTTGGTCGAGGCAATCTGGTCGCCATGCATTTTGGTCGCATGGCATTGTGATTGCATGCATTTTTGTCGCCATTTTTACCATAAAAAAAAATATTTTTTTTATTGGTTTTGAACACATTTTAAGGTTGAATATAGTTAGGGAAGTAGTTTTGACCCTATAATTAATTTTGATTGTTTCAGAATTTAAATTAAAAAAAAAACTACACATTTACTCCCCTTTCCCCTTATTACCTTACTTTGCTGGGGGGAAGAGGGAGCAAGCTGCTGATCATCCCTGGTGATCCAGTGGGCTAGTGATGTGGTCTGTACCTCCGCAGGGTACAGACCATGCCTTCCTCTCGCGATCTCCGATATTTTCAGAGCGTTGCCACGGCAACGCTCTGAAAATATCGGAGATCGCGAGAGGGCTGCCCTGCGTGCAGCCTGGAGGTGCTGTGCTCCGTATCCAAAATGGAACGGAGCACTTCAGAGCCTCTCTCCAGGCTAATCTGTTGTGCTTGAGCCGGCAGGGGAGATATTTTGATCTAACCCTATCCCTAACCCTAACCCTAACCCTTACCCTAAGATATTGACACCTTATATTACCCAAATGACACCTTATATCAAAATGCGGCCAAAATGAATGGCGACCAAATTGCATGCGATCAAAATGCACAAACAGTGTAATTCGACCAATTTGTCACGACCAAAATGCATGCGACCAAATTGCATGCGATCAAAATGCTTGATATGGGTATTTTGTATGGCCCATAATCCTGGGGCAGGAGGCTGGCTAGCAGGCTTCTCCAGAAGCTCGTGGCAAACAACCAGACCGCAGGGTGTTTGTCACAGGGACTAAGGACTGAACCTTGGGGGACACCAACAGAGAGAGGTTGGGAGGAAGAGGCAGAGCCAGAGAAAGAGACATTAAAGGAGCACTGGGTGAGGTAGGAGGAGCACCAGGAGAGAGCAATATCTCGTAGACCGAGATTATGGAGGATAAGAAGAAGCTGTTTATGATCAACAGTATCAAAAGCAGTGGAAAGGTCAAGGATAATTAGGATAGAGTAGTGACCATGATATTTTGCAGAGAGTAGTTTGTTTGGTACTTTGGTCAGAGCCGTTTCCATAGAGTGCTGAGCGCGGAAACCAGACTGAAGTGGGTCGAGCAGAGAATTGGACTCGAGGAAGTCTGTCAATCTCACATACACAAGTCTTTTAAGGATCTTGGACGCAAAAGGTAGTAGCAAGATAGGGCGGTAGTTGGACGGGGAGTCAGGGTCAAGGTTGGGCATTTTTAGAATCGGGGTTACAGTTACATGTTTGAAGGGTAATGGAAATATGCCAGAGGAGAGGGAGAGATTGAGAAAGAGGAGGTTACAGAGAGCAGACGAGAGGCATCAGTGCAGTTGGGGTTATTGATTGGGATATTGAAATCCCTACGTATGAGGGAAGGAGTGCTAGAGGAGAGGAAGTGAGGTAGCGAAGAAGAAAGGGCTCAATAAATAGTCTAGGATGACCAGTGGGGGTGCGTTAGATGATAGCAATTCTTAAAGGAGTGGGTTTAAATGGGTGGACAGTGTGAACTTCAAAAGAAGAAAAGGATAGGGCAGGTGAGATTGGTTGAAAGGCACATTGAGGGGAGAGAAGGATATCTACACCACCTCCTTTACAGTTGGGTCTTGGAGTGTGGAGAATTGTAACCCACCAAAACATAAAGAGGCAGGAGTAGTGCTATCAGAGGGGGGAAGCCACGTCTCTGTGAGTGCTAGTAGTGTGAGTGAGTTTGAGACCCCTGCATTATACTCACATGTACGCGTAAGAGTACAGCAGTGATGAGCCAGGATCTGAAGAAAGAAAATGGAGGCATCTGCGAGTATTAGCGTCACACCTTAGATGCCGCACACAAAGCATGGTTGTAACTTTTGGGGTTTCTGCTAAATATTCAAAGATCCCAAAAGTGACAGTCACTTTAATCAATAATTTGCATTTTTTGTGAGTAGTTTAAATTGTTACTAATGCTGTATTATGCAACAGTATACCATAGAAAAAGGGGGATATCACATCACATCACATATTGGTTCCCTTCTACCACTGCCATTTACCACCATTAAATAACCATGTCATTATAAAATAAGGTTGGCAGTCACATATAACAACTGAAGAGTGACCGTCGGAAAAATGGAAACGTGGCCCAGTATCTAATATGCTTCAGGGTAAACCAGCCTCCTAAAGAGATTCCCATGAAGTTGTTATGGTGCCTGGAGTTACCTTGTGTAATTTTACCTTTACGTTTTAATCTGTTGATGTGTTCCCAGTCTGCAGCTCTCCTGTTCTACTCCCAGCATTAGAGAGAGCAGCAAGGGGGTCACAGCGATTTTGCGCAGCACAAGTAAATATACATACCGTTCTATCTGTTAATCGCAATGGGTGGCCAGTGAGAGTTCACCCATCATACGTACAGTTCTATTCTTTAATCTCAGTGAGAAATCAGCTGAGGCTCTCAGCTAATGAGCCAGCCCTGCATTGCCAAGCTTAGCTCAGGAGAGCTAACGGAAGCTTGTGCTTAAAGGGCCACTAATGTCACCCAGACCATTTCATCTCGATGAAATGGCTTGGGGCAGTGACCTTGTCGTTTTAACCCTCCAATATAAAATATTACGGCCTGCAGTGCACTGGCTCGAACGTGGCTGAACCTGGCTGTGCCTTCTATCGAAACAGTGCTCCTGAAACCTAGGGACAACTACTTGATGGACAAACTGACAGCATAGGTCAGGGTGACCATAACAACATTTGCAAAAGTGTGGGAGCCATGGGAGACAAATGTTGACAACCCCTAGGGCAGTTCAGGCTGTTCTGGGACATAGGCACTGGAGCCGAAGAGGGCATGGGGGCCGCTCCGTCTGCACTTTACGACAACTTTCTCTTCTCTTTCTCTTCTTCTTTTCCTTTTCTTATTCTTCCATAATTTACTCCTAACCAGGGTTTTTCATACAGCAGAGTTAGGAACCTTGAGGGGCAAGTTCTGTGCGTCTGTAACAACCTCAGCCTACAATGTACAAGGGCACTATAACATTGTTAATACAGGTTTGTATTCCTAATGCTATAGTGTTCCTTTCGGCTCTCCCCATCTCCCGTTGTAGAGACGTGAAACAGACCCCTGGTAAAGAGTCAAACTGTTTGACTACTTACAATAAGGGGTGCAAGGGCACTTCTGGCACCACAACCACTACAGCAGGATGTGCGTGTTCCTTGAAAGGTAAGATGTTGGCAGGGGTCTCCAGACACCTTAACAACTTGATTGAGAATGTGTTATGGCACAGAGCATTCTTTTAACAGAAATAAAAACATAAAGAGAACTCATTTAAAAAATAAACAAACTGAGACGTGTTAAGAGAAATAATTCTAATCGGCCCTCCTCGGCACTAATTAATTGTTATATTAAAGGGAAGGAAGCAATATGTCTGATTTTAATCTGTCACTGTGGGTGATTTATTTTGGGGAGGGATATAAATACTCTACATACCATTTACTTCTGGTAGAGCTTTTCCTTTTAGAGCTTTAACTTCTCCATGACATGGGGCTATGCACCAGTGGCAATGCAAAACTCACAATCTAAGATTGTTTTCCACAAACCCTATTTCACAGATGACAATCAGCATCTATAAAACAAGTTTCAACACTTTGACGAACGTCAGAATTTTCTTAAGCATTAAGAGTTTAAGCTTCCTCCTTAATCAGATTCTAGCGCATTACATGGTCTACCCATAGTCAAAAATGGTGATACGCGTTGGGTTTCTGCTTCTTACTTTATGCTTGTTGGGTAAGTTAATCGATAATGCGTGTTACTCATTGTAGGTAGAATTAAATGTTTAAATAATTATTATCTAGAAAAATGATATTTTTAATTCAGAAACTGAATGAAAATGAGTCAAGGATTTATATATCTGCCATTTACAGAGTGTTTTTTTTTTTTTTTTAATGATGAATTGTAGACGTGTGCATTAATGCTTTTTAATCTACAAAACATGTTGATCCGTCCAGCACTTAACTGTGGAGTCTCATTCATTTGTTCGAAATTAAAAGGAATTTGATTGCCAGAAAAATTATTGGAGAATTTTTTTCACACTGGATATGTTATCCTTAACCTTAAAATCCCTTGCTTAATTTCCAACATGTCCCAGTTTAGTAAATAGAATAATCATTTAAATGGATTGTTAAAAGATTTCTAGAGAAACTATCTATGTTAGGATAGCAACATTGTACAGGTCTGTGTCTGTATGAAAGAATGTATGGAAGAATAATTTAAATCTTCTTATATGTATGTAATGCCAGAAAGTAACTCATTTAATATACATTCACACTTTTTCTGATTGCACGTTAACTGATCTCTCTTTTTCATTTATCTAATGCTCTTAAAAATTATTCCTAAGAATTGCAAGAGTCACACATTGCTACCACTTTGGCTTTGTTGGGTTTATGTTTTAAATTAACTTTGGACTGACCTTGAATTATTATTATGTTATTATTTATATCGCGCCAACAAATTCCGCAGTGCTTTACAGTTGGTGGACGAACAAACATGTAGTTGTAACCAGACAAGTTGGACACACAGGAAAAGAGGGGTTGAGGGCACTGCTCAATGAGCTTACATGCTAGAGGGAGTGGGGTAAAATTACACAAAAAGGTAAGGATAGTATTAGACTAATGACAGTTGCAAGAGAGGAATCAGTCGGGAGCTATTAACAGTTTAATTGATACGCTTTTATGAAGAAGTGGGTTTTTAATGATTTTTTTGAAGGATTGGAGACTGGGTGAGCATCTAACGGAGGAGGGAAGTGAGTTCCACAGGAACGGTGAAGCCCTCAAGAAGTCTTGATGGCGAGCATCAGAGGTGGGAGTACGGACAGAAGATAGATGTAAGTCTTCAGCAGAGCATAAGGGCCTAGACGGGACATACTTGTGTATTAGGGAGGATAGATAGGTGGGAGCAGCATTGTGTAGAGATTTGAAAGCAAGAACAAGAATTTTAAACTGAGTCCTATATCTTACAGGAAGCCAATGTAGGGACTGACAGAAGGGTGAGGCGTGGGAGGTGTGGGCGGACAGGAAGATTCTCCCATTAGTAAATAATTCCGTCTTTGTATTTTTTTCTCTGCATTTTTGCAAGCGTTTATAATGTCTCAACTACATTTTAGGGATATCTCTCTGTATTCTTTTCAAATATCTTTTAATCAATTTCGATACAACATACATTATAATAACATATTTGTATAATAAATTGTATAATTTGACAAAGTCAATAATATATGAATAAAATAAACACAAACAAACAAGAACTAGGGAATATTGACAATACTATACATCGAAGAAAGAATGACCATATATTGTCATAAAAAAAATAAAAAGATAATAAATATAGTCTAAACAAAAGTAAAATGAAAGGCATGAGGTACATCTTTTATCAAGAATAACACATTTCTGTATTCTAAGTATCACATTTGGTGTTTATGTAACATCTGAATTCTTATATTTAGTTTTAAAAATGTTAAGATTTCAGCTAACACGACGTAAAGGTGGGGTTAATCAGTTTTTAGTTCATGCAAGATTTTTTTATTTTCTTGTAAACCTTTTCTAAGTCCTCTAACCAAAGTAATTGCTAAGGTATTGTAGGGATTAATGTTTAGTGTAGTTTATGGTTTATTATTCAGTGATTGTATAGGGATTCATGTTTGGTGCAGTATGTGTTAGTGTAGTGTGTTAGGATAATGTACGAGTCAATGCTTAATGTGGTCTTAGAGTAGGATTCAATGTAGAGTGTAGCAAGTTAGTGTAGGGAGAACTTTACTGTAAGGACGACACTGGGATCACAGAGACAGTGACAAGAATTATACTTGGTTTGTGTTTACATTGAGACAAATGAGAAAATAATAACCAAATTTTGTAATACTAACTGAGACACATGGAAAAGTTGTGATAGTGCATGTGTATTTGTGACTCCATGACAGAGGCTTCTTAAGTCAAAACAGAAAAAAATAGAGGCTGTGCAAGTAGTTGCTGTGTGCATAAAATCAAAGTGCTACTGATATTTATTTGAAGGACAAATAATACAAACATTTCGGGGTAATCCCTTTGTCAATGCATCATGTCCCTCCCTATACAACACACTCACCAATTTAAATAGAAATTACAAAATCGATGAGTCCATAGTCACCCCCCTCTCTGTCCATGCTTTTCCTGGCATTTGGTCGCCACCTTGCCGTGTTTCCCAGCATGCCGCAATCATCACGTAGTGCGTGCTGACATCATACGTAACGTTGGACGTCGTGACATCATGTTGCAAGGCAACGATACACAAATATAAAGATATGCTTCCGCCCGATCTCCTGACTGCATAGGGGATCGGTAAACACAGAAACAAGCATTATATATTCTCTAAAGCTGGAGAATAAGTTAAAAAAAGCAGGAAAAATAGGAATTAATGAAGACATTAAACACAAACATATTCAAATTAAAAGAAAAAAATAACCAAACAAATTCAGTAGATATAGTAATAACTATAGACACAGACCAGGAGGCTTCTTAATGAGAAGACGTTTATTGGACTATTCCCTAGCATAAACTTTGTGCTGGGGGAAAAGGTGAGGGCTTGCAAAGAAACTACAATGTTTATATTGCAGAGTGAAATCCACCTCTAGTGGCTGCTTTCCCATAGGGAAGCTTTGGTGCATGCAGCACTCGCTGCGCATGTACATCAATTTCCAGTGCTCCTCTATTAGGAACATTGGATGGGCCAACGGCATGAGAGGCGGATTGGCTGGCAGTGTCAAGAGAGCTTCGGAGCTATAGAAAGGTAAGTAAATATAGATTTTTTTCAGGTGTTCACATGAGACGGCGGGAGGGGTTGAACATAAAACAAACAGCAGATAGGGCCCTATAGAGTTAGAAATACGGGTTTATACTCCTAACGCTATAGTGTTCGTTTATGGTTTAACCACTTTAATAATGGCAGCCAGTACTGGGAGCAAGTGAGATGATGACACATTCTCCCAGCTAAGAGACCAAGCAGAACAGGAGGAACAGGCAAAGAGGAGAGGACATGAACTGGTACTCCCAACAGACTCAGCCAGCAGACAGGACCCCATTGAAGTTACACTCCTGCTCCCAATACGTAGGAAAATGGAGGGTGGCTAAAATGTGTACATTTCGTATGTGTGTCTGTGTGTCTGTATGTGCATCTGTGTATCTATCTGTGTGTCTATGTAACTATGTAATATCAAAACTACACATACATACACCCCTACTTCAAAGGCAAGCATTATACAAAAGAAAACCCACTGGTGCCAATGGCAACAGTACGTAAAACACTACACAGAAATACACACCTACATTCACAGACACATACTCCATACAAAAAACATGCTTACTTTCGAATACACAAACACTGCTCAATGCCAAATACAACTGTGCAAGGATGGGCAAATGGTACATCCCTAGCTGGTAACGTATTGTGGGAGTCGTGCAACAGATGGGGATCTACGTTTTGGCCATCCTTTCATTTAGCCGCTGTTACTGGGTCTGCTTTTTCATAAATGCTTTGCAGAAAATATTCCTGTATAATTGCAAAGATATTTACATTACAATTCTGCAATCTACTTGGACTTGATGGAGACCCATTTGATATACTCCCATTTTTTGCACTCTAAGTCATATTTTGGATTGTGTGCCTATATAATTTCCAGCTTCTTGAAACTTTCTTGACATTTCTCAGTTTAGTAAATTTATTTGTTTTGGAGGTCTTATGTATTTTTCTTGATTACTCCTTTTTACGTCATAATAGAGGAGGTGGGAGCGGAAAGTGATATAAAATATTTCCATCACAAAATGTACATTTTGCTATCCCAATATGATGTGTTTTTGTAACTATGGCACAGTTTTCTGAAATGCATCAGAAAAAAAATATTCGGAGATCAACATGCATTGTGTGTTTCTCTATGTGTAAGGGAAGCATGTTGTGTTTATGTGTGTGTAGGGATGCATTGTGTGTTTCTGTGTATGTATAGGGATGTATTGTGTGTGTGTGCACGTAGTGGGAAAGAGCTCCCTGTCCTGCCCCCTGTCCTATAGAGCTCTCCCCTGCCCCTTAGTGGTCTCTGCTCATCCCCCACCCTCCCCTAGTGGTCTCTTCTCCCCCCTATGTTCTGCTTACTCCTCCCTCCCTATGTTTTCTTACTCCTCCCCCCTGTGTTCTTCTTACTCCCTCCATGTTCTTCTTACTCCCCCCGTGTTCTTCTTACCCCCTCCTCCCCCTTCCCTGTGTAGCGTGGGTGGCCGAGCTTCTCTCTGGTCAGCAGTACAGGAGCTTCTGTTTCCTGTACCCGTCCGGACTGACAGGAAGTACACACTGAGTAATAGAGAGGAAGTGCTGCAACCGCCTGAGGCTCTCTATAGAGCGCTTAGGCGGCTGCAGCATTAAAAGGGCCGGCGATGGGGGCGCAGGGCACCCCCTCCTATGTGGCGCCCTAGGCGGCTGCCTGGTTCGCCTTATAGGAAGCGCCGGCCCTGCACACAGATTCACATAAAGACATACAGATACACATGCAAATACACATACATACATACAGATGCAGATACACAGACCCAGACACACATACAGACATACATGCATATACACAATCACACAAATAGATACACAGACACACAAATACACATACAGACACAGATTTGCATACAGACACACAGATACACATATAGACACACATATTCACATTCAGATATACATACATACAGATAGATACACAGACAGACAAATACAAAGGTACACATATTCACATACATGCAAACATGCAGACATACAGACACACAGATACACATTGACACACAGATACACATACAGGCACACAGATGTGCATAGACACACAGATACACGTACAGGCATATATTCACATACAGACACACAAACAGTCATATATGCAAAAAGTATTTATTTATTTTGCCATTATCCTGTGTCCTACCTTTTAGATGCAGGACAGTGGATTCCCTGGGTTCCAGTCAGCTGGTGCTGTTGGGAGTCAGATGCTCTCTCCTGCGCAGCGCACGATATTTCCTGGGAGGAAGTGACTGGCTGTCCCCGCACTGACATTATTAGAGGGGCCCGTTCACGCTATTAAATGGGTCACAGCACTGACCGAGCCCCTAAGGACACGTTGCCATCTGCTCACCCTACATGCATGAGCCAACCGATGGGCCCCCTCAGCGTGCAGACCTGCTACCTGCAATAATTTCTTTTAGGATCGGTGATCCTTACAGAAAGTTTTGTGGACAGAGGGCAAATGGGGCAGCTGCTGTGGGTCTCCCAGAAGTAACTGGGCCTAGGGCAGCTGCCCCATTTGCCCTGTGTTAGATTAGCCCTGCCAATCCCAGGTGCCTAACTGGACTTGAGGTGGACAAAACCTCAGCCAAATAGTAGATAAAAGAACAAGTGGTCCAGTCACTCAAGGTTGTATAAAGCAGATTTATTGGCGAAAGACAGCAACTTTACGATATATCCCATTTGGACTTAGGCAGGTCCAGGCCATAATCTGTGCAGATATTTTGGTTCACATACCCAGCAATTTAGAGGCATTTCAATGTATGCTGCTCCTGCTAACAACTTTCACCTGACTACTATGTGCTAGATTGTCTCAGAGGCTGGAATGCATGATGTCATGGAACATCATGTCGTTTTAGTGTCAGCAGGACTAGACCCCTGCCACACCAGTAAATACAATAAATGTGTTTTCCAACTATAGTTTGTTGTATAGGTAAGTAAAACCAGATACCAGGTGTGTGGTACCAACTGTATGACATGTTACTTGCTGATGCTCTCCAGGTGTCTATTTTCCCATGTTTCTTGTGTGTGCTCATTCTTAGGAGGAAATCACATGACTAAGGTTATTTACATTGGATGCCAAATTGTGCCAGTAGAACCTTCACAATCCTGTCTAGCTATTGAAACGTGTTATTACTTACAAAGTGACATTTCTCCTTTAAATGTCTCATATCTACCATTAGAGTTTATACACAGTTCATTATACTATATACTCCCTCTAATAATAATGCATTTGCTTTATTATGGTATTTTTGGTAATTTATTAAATGTATTTTGTGACCAGAACTTTGGTCAGGAGCACAGAACCATTCATATACTTTATCGCTATATAATATATATATAATATATAAGACAACCCATTTATATTGCTTTTTGTCTTGGGTCACGGTTTGGGACAACTCAATTAGGAAACCGTCTTTGTAATTTCACTGCATTTTCTAATATTTTCCAATGACCCAGGTTCATGTGAAAATCGGACTGCCTGTAGCTATTGGGATGTAATACAGAAATTCAATCTGACCGACCCCTTGAGTCCTAATGTGCGACCAGTGAAGGACTGGAATAGCAAAACCATTGTGTATATAGACTTTGACCTCTACAGTATCGTCAGCTTGGTGAGAGTTTTTTCTTCAACTTGGTACATTGTTATTTAACAGTCAATTTCTGCTTGTCATTTAAACTTGTGCATGTCGGATAAATTCAGATTGTCCGAATCACTCTATCTAAAAAAAACAGAAAAAAAAACTTACTTTGGACATTCCGAAAGTCTTCCATGTGGCAGCTTGGCTTGTCTGAATATCATGCACACAATATATTTGGGAGAATAATTGAGACAAATTAAAAAGGCGTATGAATGGGCGTATCGGTGTACTACAAAATCTAAATATTAAGTATATTGTGGCGAAACCAACCTCGCCACTGGGCCCTGGAGAAGCCTGTTTGCTAGCCTCCTACCTACTGACTATGGCCCCTGGGTTATTTGGGGCATATTGTACTGTATATTGCTGCTACTGGCCCTTTTAACAGCATCTATGGACATATTGGGACTTTTGGGACTACTGTCCCTTTAAGACTGTGCTACATATTCTAGTGTACTGCCTGTAATATTATATGTGTATTTGTGTGTTAAGCTTAACCTGGGATATGTATGCAGCATTCACCTGATTGTTCGGTAGAATCACTCCATTCATTATATTGAGTGAAACTACCGAACAACCAGACCACCCAGGAATAAGTGTGCCTCCAATTACAGTTTGCAACAATGTTGCAAACGGGTAATTGGCAATCAGTGTAATGTATTCTTTGTCCTCTGGGTGGCCGCCATTCGGGAAACAAACACGTGGCGGCGGCCATCTTAAACTACCGAACAGCGGTGTTTTGCCGTCGAGTGTCTGGAACTAAAATCGGACACTTGACTAGGCAAACACCGCTGAGACCTCCATACTTCCAGAAATTCATATGGAAACTACCGAATGACCCGCCGTTCGGTAGAAAGAACCCCATAAACAAGGGAATTCATTCAAACCCTCTCCAGGCTCTATAACACAGGCAATTCGCCTGTTTTCATTCCCTTGTTTGTGACCGACCGCAGGGCCAAAATGCATGGAACTGTTTTCGGATACTTTACCCATGCGGTCGGTCAAATATTTGGAACCCCATATCTCACGAACCATTCATCCGAATTACTTGAATTTTGGATATGTTGTCCCCCTGAATAAGGGCTATCCAGCGATGCTGGATTTAAAGGTGTACCCCCGGGTTTTGGGGTACATCCAGAACTTGGCTGAAAAAGTGTACCGGATAATTGAGTTTAATGTTATCTGAGGGGAGGGGATGTGTGGGCTGAACCATGTATGTGATTGGATATTTTATGCCTCCCCCTGGGTGTGGCCTGTATGTGGATTAGTGTAATAAAAGCCAGGCTGGATGAACCAGTCCAGAGTTCCTGTTTTAACCTCAAAGTGATGTGTCGTCTCATTATTGGGGGAAGGATTTATTGTATGCTGTTCCAGTTGACTGCTAGGGGTACAAGCCTATTCGTATGGTTCCTATTCAATGGTCTACAGCATTCATACGCTTGGGAGAATTTAAAGGTTTCTTGGATTCGGTGATTATGGTGTCTGCCAGAGTGCTTGGAGTCCTCAGGAAGCACTAGGAGCATCCATTAACGGAGGTACCAAGTCGGGGTGCCAGGCGATCCGTTACATATATATTTTACAATACACTGATAGGCACATTTTCACACCATTTGGTTCACAGTAGAGATGTCCCGAACAGTTCGCCGGGAACCGTTCGCCGGCGAACATAGCATGTTCGCGTTCGTGGCGAACACACGCAATGTGTTGGTCCGCCCCCTATTCCATCATCATTGAGTAAACTTTGACCAGGTACCTCACAGTCAGCAGGAGTCAAAGTTTAGGTACCGGGTCAAAGTTTACTCAATGATGACGTACTAGGGGGCAGACCAACACATCGCGTGTGTTCATCACGAACGCGAACATGCTATGTTCGCTGGCGAACGGTTCCTGGCGAACTGTTCGGGACATCTCTAGTTCACAGCTCAAGTCAGAAAAAGTATCAAAGGGAATACAAAAGGAGAAGCCATGAAAAAAATCCATATTTATATATTTATCAAATGTATAATGTATAAATATATCGTTTTTACTGCTTTTCCTTTTTTCCTTCTGTATTGATCACTTCTCACTTGATCTTTGAATAAAATCAACATTTAGTCCCCTAATCATCAATCATTTATTTTTGTGGTGCCACAGACTGAACTCCGAATCACAAAACACACATCCATTGTCCAGCTTGTTTGTTTATGATACTTCCCTATGGCATTTCAGAGCTCCGGACATCAAATGAGCCGAAGACCACCTAAAATATGCACACTTTGTTTGCAACCGAATGCACACGTCTATTGTCTTTGTTTTTCAATGTTTCTGTGTGTCTGTGCATTTGACTGTGTGTCTATGAGTTGATCTGTGGTTTTATATGTCAGCGGGTGGGTTCCAGTGCTTTACTGCCACCTACATACTTCCCAACATTTCAAAGGGACACCTACATTTTAGGGGGGTGAATGGGAGTGTGAAAAATTTTAGGTGACTTACTCATAACAATTTTTGGCAACTAAAATGTAGTTTAGAACAAGAACAATATATCTTATTTATTGTAGGTTAAAGACACGTTACTTGGAGTATTATCTATGTGGAGCTCTGTTGTAATGTCATACACACCAACAGTAGGTAGCTTCAAGAGAAATAGGAAAAGAGGGATTTGGCCCCTAAATAGGGACACTTGGGAAGTATGTTACCATTACAAGCTGTGAGTTGGTCTGCCCATTTGTGAGGATTGGAGTGGAATTGAATGCAATGATCTTAAGGTCTTTCTTTATCCTACACCTCTGTGAGTCTCAAAAATACAATTAAATAATAGCAATAGCACCTGTTTCATCTAGATAGAAATAAACACCTCCTGTTATGCATGTGATTTAATTGATATTAATAACTTGAACTTAGCTTGACATTTTTGTATATTTTGTTTTATTTACATTGAGTATTTTTCGTAGACTTATTATTGTCTAATTAAGCTATTCATTAATGGTCGACTAATCTTCCCAATTTATCTCCTACATTTTAGGACACAAGTTTACAGACATTAACCACACTTCTCTGGCTTAAAATGGTAAGGTTTCTTATATTTGCATGTTTCCTATGAGCTTTATGTGGACTAAGGTGTGCTTTATTGAAATAAGTATATTAGCATTCATAGATTGACTCTGCAGCACAGGGCCTAGTTCAGAAGATTTAAAGGGATACTATAGTCACCAAAAGCTAAACAACTTTAGCTTAATGCATCAGTTGTGTTGTATAGCTCAGGCCTCTGCAGTCTTACTGCTCAATTCGCTGCCATTTAGGAGTTAAATCACATTGTTTATGCAGTTCTATCCACACCTCCCTGCATCTGACTTACTTAGTCTTCGTAAACATTTCCTGTAAATAGTCATCTAATGTTTGCACTTCCTTTATTTCCAAATTCTGTTAAATTTAGAGCTTGTTATCTCCTGCTTTGTTAATAGCTTGCTAGACCATGCAGGGGCTTCTGTGATTAAAGTTCATTTTACAGAGCAGGTGACAAAACCTTTAAAATAAGTTACATCTGATTGAAAATGAATTTAGGGGGGCGGAGCCTAGCTGCTAAGCAGAGTGGACGTGCCAAAACTCAGCTCCTGCAATTTCTGCCTGATTTTGGGGAAAATACCCCGTAAACCTGGCACAGACCCACTCTAAAGAAGCATAATTGAACGGGGATTCTCGGGGTGCACCTCTGGACACCCTAATCGACGACCTACACCCCCGAGACCCCAAGTTGCGGTGACCGAGGCCTACAGAATGGCTGGCAAGGGGGAGACGGCCACTCTCCTTTCCTCCTACCTGCTCCACGACCACCTCGACGCTCAATCATCCTACCCCCCCCCCCCCGGGACCGGTGGGGGTCATCCCGGTCCTCGCCGCGAACCCAGACCGAGCCTCTACACAGCGTGAGGGCATCGGGTCCGGCGACACGTGGCCCATCAAACATGGCGGCGGAATATTTGCGGCAACTGCAAACTCAGCCTGCAGCTCCTGAGCAGGGTCACAACTATGGCACAGACCTTGGGCAGCGTCTGGATGCCCTGTTCCATAACTTCTGGGAGAAGCTCCAGCAACGCGCACAGCGCGCCGAGGCAAAACGCAGGGAGAACTATGGGCAGCCGGGCGAGAGGGGAAGTCCCTTGGGCGCAGCACCGGACCAAAAGTTGACACTCACCTACCCCAGCCCACCCGGGCGGAAGGCCAAGAGGGCTACAACCCACAAGCGTCGGCCACATGGGCGGAAACACAAGCGGCAGCCAACATGCGGACCTCCCGCCACCCTCAAGAGGGGGAGACACTCGGGCAAAATATGCCACCGAGTCTCGGGTCAGAAGACGCAGGCCTACTCACCTGCCTGGGGCAGGAGGGACACCCCAACCCCCGCCGGAGCGGCAGCACCTCGGTACTCCCCTGAACGATCCCACATTCAGCGACGCTCAGGAATCGGATGACAAGCCTGGATGGGGATGCAGTTGCAGTTTGGTGAAGGAGCTTTACTCAGTGGGACTAAACTACTAAACAGATGCATGAGCTTGCTTCTACCTATTGGGACTTTATGTAATGTATTGCCACACTATACACTAGCTCCCATCACCACCACTATACAACATATTAGCATCCTACTGTAATGAATGTGCTCCTATCTAGAAATGCACACATGCTTACTGCTCTTAGAACACTCATTTCTCCTGAGTCATGTTACTATTTTTCTACTAAGCTACTCAGAGCTTTATGTTTCTATGCTCTAATACTCGGTTGCTCTATACTCTTACGCCTTACTTCACGGCAATAGACATATACCACCCTGCCATGTTTAACCTTTAACCGTTTAATCTTGTAACCTACCTTTCATATGCAACAACTTAGAACAACCCCTAGATAAGCAATGGAATTCTATTTAAAACCTTGCAGTTTACACTCACGTCTAACTATTGCCAAGCTCTACCAATCATATATATGAAAATGTGCCTGTTATTCTAATGTCCCGCATGTTAAGCGGAGTGAATGCTTGGGGACTGCTCTCGGGGCACCTCATGCCTGCCTGTAACCCTTTATGTGCACTACAAAAATAAAGAATTAAAAAAAAAAAAAAAAAAAAAAAAAAAGAAAATGAATTTAGTTTTTTTGCAGGCTGTGTCAGTCACAGCCAGTGGAAGTCTGGCTAGGGCTACATTAACAGAAACAACAGTGATTTAACTCCTAAATGGCAGAGAATTGAGCAGGGAAACGTCAGGGACGAGATGATCTATACACAAAAACTCCTTCATTAAGCTAAAGTTCATTTGGTGACTATAGTGTCCCATGATTTAACATTCTTTATTTGTTGATTTTTATATTTATAATTGACAATATAGTCAGAAAAGTAAGAATATTAACATGTAGACAATAATAATGAACAGAGAACAGGTTGGCAGTTCCACAAGGTATTTGATGTTCAAGACAATCGTAATGCCAACAATATACAGTTAGAGAGATACATAACTTAATACAAATTAAACAGTAGTAGTTCAGGTAACAGAGGTTGGTCGGTGCAATTAGCCGTTATAGTACATGCAGATATCAGAATTAGGTCTAGGGCGTCGGTTCAACTCAGGAGAAATGAGTTGTATAGACGCTCGAGTGTGTGTGATCGTTGTCATCATGGGAGGCGAGTACTGTAACACATGTTTTCAGCGTTCATCTCTGAGTGACATGGTTGCTGTCCAGAGCCAGAGGCCAGGTTGGGGACTGAGCTAATAAGAGGTGAAAAGTTATATCCCCGGGAATGGGGGGAACAGAAGGAGAGGGAAGAGTAAGAGAAGAAGAGAGAAAAAAAAGAGGGGGGGGAGAAGGGGTGGATGAGGGTTGGGTCTGGCCGTCCGCATCTTCCACCTCTTTAGGTATTTAGAGTGGGAGATTACTTTCCAGCTGAGAGTTTGTCCATCTCTACTGCGTCTTTGATCCTGCCCACCACCGCCTCCATCACAGGAATGCTAGGAATGCATTGTTCCACAATTGTTCTCCTGGTTGATAAGGCATTGGATACCATTTTGTTTTGGGCCCTGGTTATGTCGCCGTAGGGTTTGGACAGTAGCCATACCCACAGGTCTAGGAGAATGTCAGTAGGTAGTAGCTGCGAGGTTAATTGAAATATTTGGTGCCATAATGGGGTCAGCAGTGCACACTCCCACCAAGGTGAAGGTAGGTTCCCTTCTGGCCACACCCTATCCAGCATCGGTCTGTGTCTGAGCGGCCCATTTGTTTGAGTCTAAGTGGGGTGAGATACCAGCGCAACAGAGTTTTGTATACCTGTTCGATGTGATTTACACAAATGGAGACTGAGGCCCTTGCTTTCCATATATCTTTCCAGTCAATGGGGTCCTCCAGGGGGCCCGGATCCCTCTTCCAATTCGACACATAGGACAATGCTCTGGGGGTCATGCCTTGGGGTAAAATGCGAGTATATAATGGAGTTCTGGCCTTTCTGTACAGGGAATTGCATGCAAGCTTTTCTGAAGGCTGTGGGGGCTGCCGTGCCTACTTTGGTATCTGAGGGGTTCTCCAGGAAGCTGCGGATTTGGAGATAGCGGAAGTGGTCGAAGGTGATGAGGGGGGTCAGACTATAGTGTCCCTTTAATGAAAGTCCCCAGAAGGAGATTAAAGTTCTCTTGGAGGCTGAGAGAAGGCATAGAATGGCACCCATTAGACCCCAGGTAAAAAGTAAAACTGTTACTAAACAGTTTGACTACTTACATTGGGGGAGCGTCAGGGCACTCTCTGTAGTATTTATGTGCCTGGCATTCTACTTTAAGAATAGAAAAATAAACTTACTTTCTTAAATACCCTCACAACATGTATATGCCTTTACTGGATTTGTATGCACTCAACATTTAGTGCAATGTATTGCATAAAACATGCAGGGTTTAGCTGTATGTATCTGTCTTGTGGATGCATTTGAATTTGCAAGTGAAAAAAGTTACAAAAATGACCATCTGAGAAATTATAATGTAGATAGAACAGGGCAAGAGGGATTACCCATAGGCAGGAGCAATGGATCTCCCTGCCTGGAACGGTGCTCTCTCAGCTGTGAAAGAACATTTTATAGTCTGTACCTCTACTAAGTGCAGATCACTTTAAGAAAGCAGATCACTTTTGGTTCCTAGGCACCACTCAATGATTTAGAGAGCCAGAGCCAACACTCTGAGTCAAGGAACTTTCAAAGTGATCTGCACCCAATATTGGTGCACACCACAATGCTCGGACCACTGGACCACCAAAATTTCAGATTCACAGAATGCCTCCACTGGACCACTAGCGATAGCAACCCCTCCTGCTTAAAGGTAAACAAGAGGGGGCAAAAATGTCCCCACACACTCACAGAACTCAGACTTCCCTGCACACATAAACAGACTCCTCCAGCCAGGGCTGGCCTTAGGCATTTAGACGCCCTGTGCGAAAAATCTTCACAGCGCCCCCCCCCCCCCCCCCGTCATCCATGTATGCTGTAATGTTTGTGTTGTCTGTGTATGTGATAGTAGGTGTGATGACTGTGTGTGATATGTATGCTATGTGTGATATTTGTAATGGGTGTATTAACAGTGTGTGATATGCGTGTATTGGTTGTATGTGACACACACACACACACACAGAGTCAGACGGCCATACACACACACAGGAAGACATCCACACACACAGGCAGACAGTAATACACACAGACACACAGAGGCAGACAGTCATACACACACACAGACAGTAATACACACACACAGGCAGACAGTCATACACACACACACACACACACACACAGGCAGACAGTCATATACACACAGACACACAGAGGCAGACAGTCTCACACACACACACACACACAGACAGTAATACACACACACAGGCAGACAGTCATACACAGGGCCGCCATCAGAAATTTTGGGGCCCCTGACAAAGCACAAGGGCTGGGCCCCCCCTCTCCCTCCCTCCCGGGCCCTCCCACGCCCTACCTAGTCCGCTCACAATGATGTAGGACTGAATGTGGTGTGTATAGTGGAAGTGAATTAGAATGTGTGTAATGGATGTAGTGTTTGTGTGCATTAGATACTGTTTGTGCAGTGAATGCAGAGTGTGTGTTTGTGTAGTGGACGCAGTGTGTATAGTGAACGCAGAGTTTATTTGAGTAGTGGATGTAGTGTGTGTACAGTGATGTAGTGTGTGTTTGTGTAGTGGATGTAGTGTTTGTATGTACTAGATGAAATGTGTTTAGTGGATGCAGTGTCTGTAGTGGATGTAGTGTGTGTATTAGACGCAGTGTCTGTGTATAGTGCATGCAGAGTGTTTCAATTTGTGGTGGATGTAGTGTGTGTACTGTGAATACAGGATGTTTGTGTAGTGGATGCTGTGTGTACAGTTAATGCAGAGTGTATTTTAGTGTAGTGAATGCAGAGTGTGTGTCAGTATAGTGAATCCAGAGTGTGTGCATAGTTTAGTGAATGCAGAGTGTGTGTCAGTATAGTGAATCCAGAGTGTGTGCATAGTTTAGTGAATGCAGAGTGTGTGTTAGTGTGTAATGAATGCAGAGTGTGTGTTAGTGTGTAGTGAATGCAGAGTGTGTGTTAGTGTGTAGTGAATGCAGAGTGTGTGTTAGTGTGTAGTGAATGCAGAGTGTGTGTTAGTGTAATGAATGTAGTGTGTGTGTTAGTGCAGTGAATGCAGAGTGTGTGTAAATTTGTAGTGAATGCAGAGATTGTGTTAGTGTGTAGCGGATGCAGAGTGTGTGTTAGTGTAGTGAATGCAGAGTGTTAATGTGTAGTGAGTGCAGAGAGTGTGTTAGTGTGTAGCGGATGCAGAGTGTGTGTTAGTGTAGCGGATGCAGAGTGTGTGTTAGTGTAGTGGATGCAGAGTGTGTGTTAGTGTAGTGAATGCAGAGTGTGTGTCAGTATAGTGGATGCAGTGAGTGTGTTAGTGTGTAGTGTATGCAGAGTGTATGTTGTTTTAGTGTATGCAGTGTGTGTGTTGTATTAGTGTATGCAGAGTGTGTGTTGTGTAAGTGTATGCAGTGTGTGTGTTGTGTTAGTGTATGCAGTGTGTGTGTTGTATTAGTGAATGCAGTGTGTTAGTGTATGCAGTGTGTGTTGTATTAGTGTATGCAGTGTGTGTTGTATTAGTGTATGCAGAGTGTGTGTTGTGTAAGTGTATGCAGTGTGTGTGTTGTGTAAGTGTATGCAGTGTGTGTGTTGTGTAAGTGTATGCAGTGTGTGTGTTGTGTAAGTGTATGCAGTGTGTGTGTTGTGTTGGTGTATGCAGTGTGTGTTGTGTTAGTGTATGCAGTGTGTGTGTTGTGTTAGTGTATGCAGTGTGTGTGTTGTGTCAGTGTATGCAGTGTGTGTGTTGTGTTAGTGCATGCATTGTGTGTGTGTTGTGTCAGTGTATGCAGTGTGTGTTGTGTTAGTGTATGCAGTGTGTGTTGTGTTAGTGTATGCAGTGTGTGTGTGTGGTGTGTCAGTGTATGCAGTGTGTGTGTGTGTTGTGTCAGTGTATGCAGTGTGTGTTGTGTTAGTGTATGCAGTGTGTTGTGTAAGTGTATGCAGTGTGTGTTGTGTTAGTGTATGCAGTGTGTGTTTGTGTGTGTGTTGTGTTAGTGTATGCAGTGTGTGTGTGTGTGTGTGTTGTGTTAGTGTATACAGTGTGTGTTGTGTTAGTGTATGCAGTGTGTGTGTGTGTAAATGTGCAATGTGTAAACTAAATGTAAATGTTATTCCCCCCTCCCTGCTTACCTGTGTCCAGGGAGGGGGGGATTCCATGATCCCTGGTGGTTCGGTGGGGGGGCCCCCGGCTCCCTGTTACCGCAGAGGGTAACAGGGAGACACACACACACACAATCACACACAGTCTACCCACACATATACAAAACACACACTAAACATGCACAGGAAGGACAGCTGGCAATGTGACTTGGACTTGTTTTTAAATAATCTTATAATATGGATTCACCTTATAAAAATATGTTTTTTCTTATTCCAGACATGGCAAAATGAATTTATATCCTGGAATCCAGATGACTTCTGTGGAATTGATAGAGTTTATATATCTGGTGATTCTTTGTGGAAACCAGACCTTTTCATTTACGAAATGTAAGTTTCAAGCATATAACATTTTGTAATTATTATGCACCTGCATAGACCCATATAACCATTTAGAACCATATTACTATTAACTCTCCCCCAACTCATTTTCAAATTCAACTCAACAATATGAACGATAAACAAGAATAGGGTTATTTGATGGAGTTTGCTTAAAAAATAAACACCAAAACAACTTTAACCCCTTAAGGACCAAACTTCTGGAATAAAAGGGAATCATGACATGCCACACATGTCATGTGTCCTTAAGGGGTTAATATAATAAATCACTGTTAGTATATAGATCATTCCTTTGCAGTGTCACATTTATGTAGCCCTAGTAACCTCCCCTCGCTGTAACATATACAGCCTTCATGAAGAAAAAAAGACATCACACTGTGTTTTCTTTAGAAGTTATTATCTACTTCTTTGTTAATTGATTTTTAATCACACACAGGAGGCTGCTGAGGGCAGTTTTTGTTGTTTAGAGTGTCCTTTTAACTTTCCAAGTCTGGGAGGGTCACTGTGAGTGAATTGTATTTATAATTTCAATTTATTTTTTACATTGTAACAATTGGATGTGATACTGATGTATCAACGTTTTTCGGGTGTTCATTGTTTTCATTTGAGTCTTTGCTTTGCCAGCTTGCTTTGGGATTAACCTGGGCAGTTATTGTTAATAACAAATTAATTGGGATTGTGGCCCGTTTAATTAAAATCTGATTTTGTGCACTTTGATCATATGTTGAACATGATCAAATGACTGGTTTGGGGGCTGTTGTATTGCTACCAGGGCAGCCAATGGGTGGATTGCTTTGGGTACTAGATTTTTTCTAATTTCCTATCGTTAACATCCTGTTTTCTACTACCTTTACACTACTCTACCATTTCTCCTGATCTCTGCCCCCTTCTCTTCTTCATTGCCATTCTTCTCATATAATACTAACTATCTTCACTTCTGTGGCGGAACCAGCCTCGCCACTGGGCATTGGAGAAGACTGATTGCAAGCCTCCTGCCATGTGACTATGGCCCCTGGGATGTATTGCCCTTTAAGGAACTGATTTGGGGCTTATGGACTTGTATTGGACTGTGTATGGCCTTTTAAGAACTGTATTTGGGCATAATGGATTTTTATTGTGCTGTTTCTAGCACTTTAAGTACTTTGGGAAAGGACCTGCAGTTTTGGCATGGCACTTCGAATGCAGCCGAAGTGCCGAAGTAGTCGAAGTGGCCGCCATTAGAAAACCGAACACGTGGCGGCGGCCATTTTGATTCATTCGAATGCAGTGTGCCGTCAAACTCATGGAACTAAAATCGACTACAGAATGGCACGAACACTACTGAAGTTTTACCTTCCCTGGAACTAATGCATTCAACAGTTCATTAGACAGTTCATTCAACCATTCATTCGACAGTTCGACAATTCGAATGGTTGTCGTTCGTCTGTTTGAACTGACTTTAACATGGGAAATAGACCGGCCGCACAGCCTGATTCTCTGGAACTGTTTGGGGCATGAAAATGTGCTTGCAGTCGGTAAAAGGTGACTTATATCTATCTCCCAAACGGCTGAACGAATTTGAATGATTTTTGGGTATGTTTGTATTTGAAATATGCTGATTATTAATAATATGTGACTTTTATTAATATTGGATGTATAGTTTCAGAGTTATGAAAGTTGGGTAAAAAGTATGTTTTAAACTGTACGGCTAATTGTGTTACCTCTTAGGTAAGGGGAGGAGATGTGTGGGATGTAACCAGTGTGTGATTGGGTAATTCATAATTGTCTGTGGGTGTCTCCCTTGCACGGGAGAATTGCATAAAAACCTTCTACTTCACCCTCAATTTGGAGTGCCGTCTCTTATTGATGGAATCTGCTGCAAGGGATTGCTATGCTAGTCATACTCTCTTGCTATATCACTACTAAGCTCAATTTGGAGTGCCGTCTCTTATTGATGGAATCTGCTGCAAGGGATTGCTGTGCTAGTCATACTCTCTTGCTATATCACTACTAAGCTCTTGTAAGAGCTTGTTCCTGTTCTGCTACCTGAAGGAGTCTACGGTGGTTATGGTATCTGGTGGAGTGCTTGGAGTCCTCAGGAAGCGCTAGGAGCATCCTTCAACGGAGGTACCCAGTCGGGGTGCCAGGTGATCCGTTACAACTTCCTCACCCTTTTCCTTATATTTCTAATCTTAAATGATCCCAGTTACTGAGCAATGTGTAAAAAAAAACTATTTGGCGCAAGCTGTACTACGTTTTGCTATTTTTATTTCAACTCAATATAAATGACTAATACTTTACCTTTAAATTTCCAGGACGGACAATAGTAATGAATCCATAAAAACCCTCTATTACACCATCACATCGAATGGCAATGTTAGTTATGGAGCCCCACTGCGGATAGAGACTAGCTGTAACATGAGCATGTTCAAGTTCCCCTTTGACACGCAAACGTGTATATTGACCTTTGGTCCTTATGTTCACCGAGGTATGTATGCACGTGCCTAAGAAATTTGTGTCATATATTAATTTGTGGATTTCTAATTTTTATTATGAGCTAATTAAGCATAAGATATCCACATATTAAAGGAGTGTTCTAATTTAGAATTAAAGAAATGCTCCAACCAAAAAACAGCGTTTTAATAAAATTGTTTTTGGTTATGGTAACCTTGCGAGCACGGTCCCCCCCTAAAACAAAACAGAAGGAAAAATAAAATTCAAAAAGGAAATAGAGCTAAAACATTTCTTGCACATACAGACTCCAAACACCATTACTGAAGTGGTGATGGTACTTGGAGCAATCTTTTAACCTCTCTTTCAAATGCGTTATTGATTTAACAACAATATCAGTCAAAATTGCCAAAATAACCTAACTGGAAATATAGCAGATCCTGAAAATGTGTCTTATTCTTGTATACTTGTATTGTATGAGGACACATCTTTTACACATTTACAGGCATGACACACTTATTTGCATAATACCGGGAGGAGTATGCAGGTACTGTAATTAAAGTGGGGGCATGTGAGACAGAGAACAAAGGAACAGGGAGGAGGTAGACGAATACAGTCTCCAGGTGGGATCACGTGGCTCTACCTCCAGATACCTCTAGCAGGTTCCCTCTTTGGTCTGAGCCAGCTCTTGCAACACAATGGGTCTCCTTTCAGCATGTTTAGGCTCTTTCAATTTGTGACAAATCATATTTGAAAAAACATGAACTCATATAAAAAAAGCTAATATCACAACGTTTCCATTTTCTTAAATGGCTCTTACATGAGAATATTATTGACTGTCATTTTCTATAGACAAGGAAATAACCATGTTATCAAAAAGCAATGACAGTGTGATGAATAAAAAGACAAAGGCCGTTTTCAAAAGCAAAGGAGAGTGGAATTTTGATCATATTGCTGTAGAAAACAAACTTTTGCTGTTCTATGGAGAGAATTATAGCCAAGTGTCCTATCAGGTAAATTAATTTGCTTAAGACATACATTAATTGTATTATGTAGACCAGTGGTTGCCAAGCCTTTTTTTTTTTTTACTTGTGTACCCCTTGGTAATTTCCATAAATTGCACCTCTCATATTAGTGAAATGCTTGTCAGTAATATTGTTGCTGTTATTTCAAATGTATCTGTTTTGCTCTGCCCTAGTCACAGACACATAGATACAAACACTGCCACAAATGCAGTTGTACAGAAACACTCATACACACACGGACACACAGGCAGATACACAGATACACACATTGACACACATAAAAATGTACAGACACACAGATACAAACACTGTCACACATGCACATACACAGACACGCATATATGAACAATGACACACACACAGATACAGACATACACATACTGACACACAGGCATATTCATAGACATACAGATACAAACACTAACACACAAACCTATACAGACACAAACATTGACACATGCAAATACACAGACACACAGATACAAACAATGACATACATGAAGATACAGACACACGCAAAATCACACAAAAGACACACAGATAGAAACACTGACACATAAACAAAGACTGTCAGTTGCACAGACACACATATACAAACACTGACACACAGGTACACACACTGCCACTCATTCTGATACAGAGATACAAACACTGACACCTGTATAAATACAAACTCAAATATACAAACACTGACACATATGTGTATGTACAAATACAAATAATGACACACACAGATGCAGACATACATATACACATGCTGACACAAATGCAGATACACAGACACACATGCAGATATACTGACAGACATTCAGACACTCAGATACAAACACTGAGACACACAGATACACAAACATCCGAGAAACACAGTGAAATGCAGATGCATAGACACAAAGATACACACTGACATACATGTAGAAACACAGACACGCAGATACACAATTTGAGAAACACACTGATACAAACTCTACATACACACACAGGTCAAAATGTTAGCCACACTCCGGTTTCCAATCTTTAAGGAGCAGGAGGGTGGTTTCTGCTGGCTCTGGCAGCTTGCACCTCTCCTAAATAGCTGGGTCTAAGTGAGTTGGGAGGGAGTGACCGTCTCTCACTTCCTCCAATCGCTCCCTGCAGATTAAAAGGGGCCCGGATAGGCTGTTAAAGCGTCACAGTGCATGGCTGGGCCACTGTAGGCATTTGTCCATTAGATGGCCCTAAATGCATGGGCTATCCGATGGGCCTGTGGTTCCCAACCTGTGCAGTGCAGCTTTAACGGTGGCAGAACCACCATTACTAAAATTCTTTTACATACCCGGGGGAACTAGATTGTACACCTGGGGGTACGCGTACCGCAGGTTGGAAACCCCTGACGTCGACAGTGATAATATCTTTCCTAAGTATGACGGCTTAGAAGACCTGAATGACCAACATTTTGAAATGAATGCTTCAAACCTAGGCTCGGATTAAAAAAAAACAAAAAAAAAAAACACCGCTATTTCAGTGTGAGGGTTAATTAAGTGGTAGCTGGCCAGCGTTTGCTAGCCAGTTGCCAAGTTAAAAAAATAAGAAATAAAAAAGTTAATAATACCCCGAACATTCCCCCGAATTACTGAAATTTAAACTCTAATGCTATAATATTTTGCAAAGGTGCATTTAACAGTATTTGGTTTTAGTAAATTATAGAATTGCTGTTGCATTTGGATTTCAGATATTTTCACAGTGGTGATGGGCTAATTCACTAAAGTGATTTTTTAATGTAAGACCAAAATAACTGAATTAGAAACATAGCTGACTGTTGAATAATACCAGTTTGACTATATTGGTCTTAAATTTGAAATTCACGTTGATTTCCACACAATTGGATATTTACAATTAAAAGCTTAAAATAAGGGGGGCGGGGCCTGGCAACTGACTGAGCAGGATGCAGGGAGAGGGAGCTCCTCATGCTAAACTTCCTTTTTTGCCCAAAAAGAGACTTTTTGCCTCATAATTCTGCCTAAAACGGGCATACCTCAAGTTGGAGACACGTAGGCAACCTCTTGAAGCGAAATTCCGATGGCAAACCACACTCATGAAGACCCCCTGAGGCCTGCAAACTGTTACCGGGCGGGAGATGCGGCCGATCTTCCGTCCATTACTCGAACAGCAGACAGCGTGGGCCTCGCTTTCCCCCCCTCTGGGCCGGTGGGGGTTATCCCGGTCCCCGCTGGGCCACACGGCGGGAGCCCCGCAGCAGGCTGTGAGCTACCCTCACGATGCACGGAGCACAAAGCAAAGGCACGCAAGATGGCGGACGAGCATACAATACAAGACACAGTGCAGCGCAGAGGCGATATGCCCGACCCGCTCGAAATCTTTGAAGCGCGTCTGGAGGCAGCCTTTAACACATTCTGGACTAACCTGAGAGAACGCATGAAGCAGGCACCTCAGACAACAAAACCGCAGGTGAGAAAGCGGAAACCCGACAGGGCAAACCCTGAAAAACTCCCCAAAGGCAACCCGACCGCACGGCCAGCACGCCATACCACTAAACGCCTTCCTGGGACTGGGGCCATCAGGGGTAACCCCCACAAGCGGCGACCACACACGCAGAAGGGTCCACACCAACAAAAAACACCCTTACACGGCAGAGAAGAGAAACACTCACCTCCTGCTGCGAGGCAAGCCACACAGTCAGTGCGTCCCCGTGCACCCCCTCGCGGGCAGCCGGAGCGCCCTCGTAAAGCAAGAAAGCCGCAGGAGTGGAGAATCAGTGCACAAACCAGGCGGTGGAAGCGACGCAAGAGCACTGCTCGCCCACAACCGACAATCGATGCCTGGGTAACAGCGCCGAAGCCGCACATGAGAGGGTTAAACAGTCCCCCCTCACACCGCAAGAAGTCACCTGCCCAATGTGCCATCAGTCCCGTCACAACAGACAGGAGGGGCAGCCGTCTAAAGCAACACACGGCATACCAAATAACCAACCGCTCCTCACGGCAGCCCAAACCAGAGTCAGAGGGGCTGAGGAACACCCACCCACACGAGACCCAGCATCAACCGCAGAACACCAAGATGGCGCAGGGGGAAAAAGCCCAAGAGGCCTCCACACAACCCCAACAGATAAGCAGAGTAGGCGTTGGCTGACTACCGTCAACTCAGTGGACTGAGGCCGAGACACCTCACCCAAGCACTGGAGAAGGCCCTGCGCAGCACCATGGACTCCCAGTATCATACAGCCCCACTGTTTAACTATATTATTATTATTATTATTATTTATTTATTTTTTCTCCTTGCCTGTGACCCTCCCTCTGAGGGGCATAGGATGAGGATGGACAGAGTCTCCAGATGTTGGACGCACCCCAGCCCTGCCACCCTCAAACTCGAAGTTATTAAGCTTTACCTGTCTGATTTTTGTTCTTGATAGACAAAATGTATGTCTCCCAAATAAGTACAATCAAATATAAACATAGAGTTTTATTTAGCTAGGTCTAGCATGTTTATCTGTAGCGCAGACATGTCAAGACCACTGTCTTTACCTAGATTACTGGCACTCAGCTTGTAATAACTCCCCATGCTAGCCAGGATCCAGAGGCTTTGATAGAAACCTATCACAATGGGCTATCACGATTATTAAATGACCCTCTAAAATGTGCATCTAAATTAGACTCTCAGAGTTTTAACCACAGTAATGTTACATTTGCCTAGCCTAGCATGTAACTTAAACAGCAACTGTACCACATGCTAATTGCTTTCCTCACTGTACTCGATGATACCAAATATAATGTTTTAACTGTTAAAGACCCGGCATGTTTCTCTCACTAATGATACGTAACTACATTATTTAGAATGTTCATAACCTAGTTCTCATATCGACTTCACCGCATTACACTTTAAAACCGTGTTTAAACCCAAATGTATAAGCCTGAGTAAAATAAAAAACTGTGCATGTTATTCATATGCCCCGCATGTTACGCGAGGGAAAGACCAGAGGATTGCCTTTGGGGTACCTCTCGTCAGTCTGTACTTTATATCTGCACTACAAAAATAAAGAATTAAAAAAAATATATATATATATATAAAATGAGTGAGTTTTAACTAGTAGCTGTGGAATTCTACTTCTGTTTGTATTTTGTGTCTGTATTGTTTTTTTTTGCACCTACTCCCTCTACACATGTATTTCTGTATAGATAGTGTTTGTATATTTAACACCTGCATGATTTGCTTTGTCTGTATACATTGTATCCTACAATTAATATATATTTGCGTACTGTTTTCATTTCTGCCTTCCTTAGATAACCATTACTAGAGTTCCTATTGTTTATGTTATAAACCTGATCATTCCTTCATGCTTTCTGGTATTATTGGACGTCGCCAGTATGTTCATGCCAGCAGACACTACCGAAAAGCTTGGCTTTAAAATCACCATTGTTTTGGGCTTCTCTGTAGTCTTACTGATTCTAAATGACATGATCCCCAACTCTGATGAGATACCCGCATTAGGTATGTATTCAGTATTATATATTGCATTCTATATTTCCGTATAATAATAATTAATATCAGCCAGAATAACTCTGGCTGATATAAAAATGCTTAATTTGTTCTATTGATGTATATGAGAAAGAACGAGAAATAATGCATTGCTAATCTAATAGCTCTGTTGTTTTTAACAAAACTTTTACTCCACTATCCAACAAAACTCACATGATGTCAGTTTTAGATAAAATCAACGTTGCTGTTTTATTCACCCCACAGGGCATCAACAAAAAAATACATTTATAGACGAAACACAAAACATTGGGTGTCCCAAGTATTAAAGGACCACTCTAGTGCCAGGAAAGCATACTCGTTTTCCTGGCACTAGAGTGCCCTGAGGGTGCCCCCACCCTCAGGGACCCCCTCCCGCCCGGCTCTGGAAAGGGGAAAGGGGTAAAAACTTACCTTTTTCCAGCGTTGGGCGGGGAGCTCTCCTCCTCCTCTCTGCCTCCGTTCCTCCCTGTCGGCTGAATGCGCACGCGCGGCAAGAGCTGCGCGCTCATTCAGCCGGTCACATAGGAAAGCATTCATAATGCTTTCCTATGGACGCTTGCGTGCTCTCACTGTGATTTTCACAGTGAGAATCACGCAAGCGCCTCTAGCGGCTGTCAGTGAGACAGCCACTAGAGGAAATAGGGGAAGGCTTAACTAATTGATAAACATAGCAGTTTCTCTGAAACTGCTATGTTTATAAAAAAATTAGTTAACCCTAGCTGGACCTGGCACCCAGACCACTTCATTAAGCTGAAGTGGTCTGGGTGCCTAGAGTGGTCCTTTAAACAGATCAATGCCGAGAATTGCCCATCAGACGGCTGCTTAGAGCATGGGCTCAGACAGGGGCATCTTTTCCGACTGTGAGGGGGGCATCCTTGAGCCAGTGTGGAAATCAACAGATCTCCCTACCTGGCCCTAAGCCGAGACACCTGCTCAAGGGAGCTTCATCGTCGGCACCTCTGTTGGGTGCCAATCACTTTAGGAGTTCCCCAGCGCGATAGATAGATAGACAGACAGATAGATAGACAGATAGACATACATGCTGATTCCCCAGTAGTTTGAAGGCATCATGTAGGGAAATCAGTTACACAAGTTTATTTTTATTTTATTTTTTCTAACTATGAGCAAGACTACTAAATTGTATGTTTTAGAAGAAAATATGTCAGTTTTTAGCTTACGTTGTGTTGTTCACACACTAGTAAATCGACATGCATGTGTGTATTTCTGTTACTTTGACAGGAACCGCAGGCCCAGACTGGCCATAGGGAAAATGCCAGGTGGGCCATGATGGCTATGGGCCGAGGCCAACAGGGAAGATCAGAGGATATCCCCTGCCTGCCGACCTATTTACATGAAACACAACAATCAGCTCACACATGCAATCCCACATGAAGCCTCCAAACACATGCAGCCTCCAAACACATGCACAATACGCTTTCCTGGTCTTTTCATTCCCTGGTATCCAGGGGCGTATTAGCCGCGAGGCAAACAAGGCATTTGCCTTGGGCGGCATTTTCCAGGGGGCGGCAAAAAACGCCGCCCCCAAATGCCCAGGGCAAATGCCTTGTTAGCCTTGCGGCTAACTGACATGCCGTCTGGGCGGGCGGTCTGCTGGGCGGCGCTGGTGTGTGGCCGGCGAGGGAGCACTTCCTCTGAGCTGTCTGCTCAGCTCCCTCGCGCGCCGCACAGTGAGGCTGGGAGGCGGAGCCGGAATATGACGTCATATTCCGGCTCCCAGCGGCGCGCGAGGGAGCTGAGCAGACAGCTCAGAGGAAGTGCTCCCTCGCCGGCCGGGCCACACACCAGTGCCGCCCAGCAGCCACTGGACCACCGGGGAGAAATAGGAACCCCCCAGCATTCCCAAAGGTAAGGAGGCTGGGGGGGGGGGGGTAAATTAAAAAAAAAAAATGTGTTAAATATGTGAGTGAGTATGTGTGTGTGTGTGAATGTCTGTTAGTGTGTGTATGTTAGTGTGTGTGTGTGTCTGTTAGTGTGTGTGTGTGTGTGTGTGTGTCTGTTAGTGTGTGTGTGTGTGTATGTCTGTTAGTGTGTGTATGTCTGTTAGTGTGTGTGTGTGTGTGTGTGTGTATGTCTGTTAGTGTGTATGTCTGTTAGTGTGTGTGTATGTATGTCTGTTAGTGTGTGTCTGTTAGTGCGTGTGTGTGTGTCTGTTAGTGTGTGTGTGTCTGTTAGCGAGTGTGTGTGTTTCTGTTAGCGAGTGTGTGTGTTTCTGTTAGCGAGTGTGTGTTTCCGTTAGCTAGTGTATGCGTATCTGTCAGTGAATGTGTGTGTGTGTGTATTTAGAAGGCGGGGCGGGGGAAGGGTGGGGGTGGTGCGGGCGGGGGGAAGGGTTGGATGGGGGTGGCGCGGGCGGGAGGGGGGCGCCTGAGTTTTGTCCTGCCTAGGGCAGCACAAAACCAGGATACACCACTGCTGGTATCCCACTTATGGAGACACCAGAGACAAGTCACAAGCTAATACAGTGTGAGTGTCATTAAATCCACTTGCACTCCACAGAACACATACAGGACCTTTTTCTCATGCGAGAGCACTTCAGAAGTGCTGCACTAAAAGAGCAAGAACCAGCAATCTCACTTTGAGGAGTGCGTGCACATCATTGGTGATGACACAACAGTCTCTCCTCTGACACCACCCCCTCCCACTGGGCCTCTGTAATAAAAAAATGCCAGGGCCAATTTTTTTTCCCAATCTGGCCCTGGCTGGAAGTGCCAGGTAGTTACAAACAAGTATGTGGTCATTGATCCAGTCATGCGCACACACTACACATCTCAAAATTCACTATGGGACCTTCAGGTTGTGCATGGTCTTAGTATATAACTAGTACTTGTGATCAAATTGGACTACAAATGGTCATTCCCACAGATGAAGGTTCAAGGAATTCATTAAAAAGTGATCAAAGGGAAAATTTAACTTCCCAGGATTTATGTATTCATGCAAATACAAATGTTTTTTGTGGGCTCTGATAAAACTAAATATAGAAATCCACATTTTTATCGTGGAACTGCCAGTTCTACTTTAACTTATATGTATGAAGTACAAATTAAAACACAACATAGCTGTATTACATGTAGGATGTTTTTTTTCAGTAATAATACAAAACTATTACAGTTTTCCTTTAAATTCTAAGAATGGCATTTTAAGCTATTGATTGCTGCATTTTAAATAGGTCATGGGTCATCTCCTTGATCACCGTAAAATGTAACAGTGTGCAGCGTTGTAGGTTATATATTTGTTTTTATATCTGTATACATATGGTATTAGTTTCATCGTGTTAAGCTAATGTGATATATATTGTTGTTGTTAAAAATGAAATATTCTTCAAATACAAAAATAGACAAAGACTTTCAAGATGCGAAAAAATAAGTGTAAGTGACTGATTCCATAAAATATTATTGGAACCTTATAGTTAATACATAGTGTAATTTGTTTTTGAACCAGCCATCAAAGTATTTCCCCTAAATATTTTATTCACAGGTATATTCTGCTGTGTGTGTATGGGCATTATGGTATTCAGTATTATAGCCTCCTTGGTAACGTTATTTATGCAGTCACGTTCCGAAACCCAGCGAGAAGTCCCACGCTGGGTGAAGATTTGGATCATGAAATATTTGGCACGCATCCTTTACGTAAAACAAAAATCTATGAATAAAGATGTGGCTACTGTGATGATGGTTGACCAAAGTAAGTATGGGTTTAGAGGGAAGACTTCACAAAAATGATTACAAAAAACCCAACCATCCTTATTGCCTCTGTCTTCTTCCTAGATGTTGAAGA
Organism: Pelobates fuscus; assembly: GCF_036172605.1. NCBI lineage: Eukaryota > Metazoa > Chordata > Amphibia > Anura > Pelobatidae > Pelobates > Pelobates fuscus. Next base: position 31,895,587 of record NC_086328.1, read on the forward strand.
TGGCAGAAAAACAGAGGAAAATGTTGTACTTAGAGAGAGGAGTAAATGTGTCTCCAAAGCAGCAACAGTTAGCCTGGAAGTCAAGTTGTTAAAGAAGTTGCTTATGGAAGTTCTGAAAATCCACCAACAATTGGCCCTTCATAAGAGCCATGATGATACCAAGGCTGAATGGCTCTTTGCCGCCATAGTAGTGGACCGATTAATCCTCATCATTTATCTGATCATTATAATTGTAATTTTTACCGTGGTGATTGTGGTTTGGGCTAGCTGAGTGTTCTTTTTATAGCAAACAATGGTCTGTAATTAAAGAAGTGAAGAAAATAATGTTTTTCCCCCTGTTCCCTTGTTTGTCCATCGAATCTCACCCATGTCTCCTAATTTGTCTATCATCTTTCATCTATGTCCCCTGTTCTTATACTCTTCTTTTGCTTTCGATCTCCTTTCTTTCCAACTTTCTCCTAATGTCCTTTTTGCTCAGTTTTCTGGTCTCCCCACACAAATGCACTAAAGTCAAGATTCATAATCCTTAGTAATACAATGGCTGAGGCTACTCAGCCATGGTCTACTGATAATTAATTCACTTTTTTTTCCCCATGAAAATTAATCCTCTTGCTGGCTGATTATAATTTAGAAGTTTGTCATAACATTTCTCTTTGTAAGAGCAAAATATAAGAATTGTAAAATAAATTTAAAAAAAGTTATATAACTATATTTTATATTAACATATTTATTGCACAAACTGTTGTATTTCCGGTTGGTGAAATTATTGTATTTTTCTTAAATTCTCAAAGTGAAATAAAGAGATTGTATGTCATCATCGTAGAGTGTGGTCTGCCCAGATTTCATTTTTTTCCTACATGCTTAGCTACGGAGAGATGACGGTGGGCACTAAGGTAAGAGCTCATGTAGTGAGAGTTGGAATAGATATCATGGAAACAGACAACAGTAGGATCATCATGGAGATTTAGATACAGTTGCATGTGAAAACAGAGGAAGCGGGAGGTAAAGAGAGATGGGATGAGTGTGCATTATGGTAACGCGCTGGGATAACTCAACTGGGCTTCCAGTGGATCTTTTTTTTTTTTTTGGAAGATCGCTGGAAACTATATTTTATATGTCAAAAATGGAAGAAGGAATATTGTCTGAGGAACCAGAGAACATAGCACATGGACAAAAAAAGAATTTGAAAGGTGTGGCTGAGGAGATATGTAGTACGTTTACTAAACATACTAAACACAATTTTTTTCTCCATTCCTAGTTAAAGAAAAACTTCACTCACACTGTAACTGCTACAGCTTCTTGTAGTGGTTCTGGTGCTTAGAACTTGTTCCACAGAGATTCCCGACATATTGTGAAGAATTATATTAGATTTCAAGGACGTTATCATGTACCATCTGCTCAGAACCTTCAGGAGCACTGCCGGTAGAGAAGTTCATAAACAGTACTGCAAAGCTCCCACTATTAGGAGATATGGAATTGGGACAACTGTGAATCTAGCTTTGGAAGGACAGCTCAAAAAGGGGATGGGACTGTCTGAAAAAGGGGCATGTCAGTCATGCGTGAATGCATGTCAAGCTGACTGGCCATCGCACTGCCCAGCCCCATTTAGGACACCACACGCTCAGAGCTCTGTGAAGGTGGTTTGCCCATAAGCTGAATGTCCTGAGTGCAACTTGCACAGTACAAACTCATGCGCTGCTGTGTGGGAGCCTGATCTCTGGTGTCCCCAGCAGCAGAGCAGCAGCTAGTCAATGCTGAATTTGAGACTGTTCCATTGAACCCAGGACTTTTGGGAGGTATTGCACTGTATCCTGCCCTGTGCAAAACACTACCATCTGAGTCTAACAGGAAACAATGCTAAATGCATGTATGCTCACTGTATACTGTAGATCTTGCAAATGAAGAAACTTGTCTCACACGGCATGAGTAGGCGATCCGTGCCATACAGTGCAGGTACCTAACCTGAATGACTAATTAGGCAAGCAAGGTCTGTTTTTACTTTCTTTGGCAGTGTCTGTATTGTAAAGAAATGCATATGATTGACATTGGTACTGATGCTACTTTATAGATAATAAATAAGGCCTCTAATAGAATATTGTGTTGAGTGCTGGAGGTTCTTTCTTCAGAAACCCATAAATATATTAAAATAAAATGTATGGGAGAGCTGTAAAGTGCTATAAGGTCTACAAGAAAATATCCATCAAAATAGACTGAAAGCTTGAAGCACAGTTTGAAGCAGAGGAACAACAGGGACGACATGTTAGAATCTTACAAATATTTCAGGAGATATAGCAAGATTCTAGGTACTTTCTGTAACAAAAGACTATAGGAGGACATAACTAGAAGCTAAAGAGTGGAATTTTTTTTCTTAATGGCCATGTACTTTCCCAAAAAATGTGTAATGCATTGAAAACACCCATGGACAGAGGGGGTATATTTTTCATGACTTAGGTGTATATCAAAGTCCATCCTTCTGTACTTACTATGACTTGTTTCAGACCTCAGTGGCATAGCAAGGGTTTTTGTCACCTGGGGCGGTCGCTGAGTTTGCCACCTCTCTCAGGCCAGCCTCATCACAAAGGTGCCGCCACACTATGAGAAATACAGGGAACAGGAATATGAGGCAGTTCATATCCCTGCTCCATCCACACAGTATGCGGTATGCTCCAGAGCCGGTGGGCGGACGGAGGTGCGGATGGAGCTCGGCCACGCTACATGAAAGGTGGAGCTACCCTTCTGAAGGTCATTTGGACATTGTGCCTGTGACGAAACCAATCTCGCCACTGTTCATTGGAGGAGCCTGGTTGCCCGCCTGCTGCCTTTAGACTATGGCCCCATGTTGAAACGCTTGATTTTCCCCTGCAAAGACACAAAAGCCGGGTCATTCGGTGCTTGCCCTGTTTGAGCAGTGATACCCCAGATAGCTATGCCATGGAGCCCATTCGTATAATAAAAGACTATGGGAAAGACTGGCTCCATGGCAATTGAACTGTATGTGTGTGAACTGAGCACCATTCAGTAATAATGTGCGCTCAGATCTAAGCTATCTGGGGATATGTTGAATGTACCTGTTTTATGCAATGACTGCACAGTTATATATTTTTATGTATTTTGTTGTCTTTTGCTGCCATGTGTTCAATGGAGCTTTGCCTCTGTCCTTGGAGATAATTGGATTACTTCCCAATAGTGATGTCGCGAACACAAAATTTTCCGTTCGCAAACAGCGAACGCGAACTTCCGCAATGCGAACTTCCGCAAATGTTCGCGAATGGGCGAACGGGCGAACCGGGCGAACAGCCATAGACTTCAGTAGGCAGGCGAATTTTAAATCCCACAGGGACTCTTTCTGGCCACAATAGTGATGGAAAAGTTGTTTCAAGGGGACTAACACCTGGACTGTGGCATGCCGGAGGGGGATCCATGGCAATCCTAAATTGTTTGGAATAACGTGCTTTAAAACATCAGGTATGATGTTGTATCGATCAGGTAGTGTAAGTGTTACGCCCGCTTCACAGTGACAGACCAAACTCCCTGTTTAACGCACCGCAAACAGTCCAGGAGGCTACAGGACTCACCCACCGAATAGCATTGGCAACAATACCCGGCAATCTATGGCTCCTGAATAGCATTGGCAACAATCCCCGGCAATCTATGGCTCCTGAATAGCATTGGCAACAATACCCGGCAATCTATGGCTCCTGAATAGCATTGGCAACAATACCCGGCAATCTATGGCTCCTGAATAGCAGTCGCAGAGATAAAGCACCCACGGACTGGTGATCCTTAAGCTGCAGCTAAAGCCACTTCGTCTATAGACAGTCATAACAGTTAACCTTTCCACATCATATACATGTCGCAATGCATAGTCTCTGAGAGCGGTTGATCACGATTCATACTAGGATGTTATCCATGTTTGAGTGCAAACTAGTCTTACTACTAATATAGTTGAAACATGCTACTTTTATTCATGCCAGACAACCATGCAGGCCAGACTAACAAACATGCCAGGGCCAATCATAGTTAACCACCTCAGATAGTAACATGGCTCCCTCTATATACAGAGTAACATGGCTCCCTCTATATACAGTATAAACATGGCTCCTCTCTATATACAGAGTAACATGGCTTCCCTCTATATACCGTGTAAACATGGCTCCCTCTATATACAGAGTAACATGGCTCCCCTCTATATACAGTGTAAACATGGCTCCCTCTATATACAGAGTAACATGGCTCCCCTCTATATACAGTGTAAACATGGCTTCTCTCTATATACAGAGTAACATGGCTCCCTTTATATACAGAGTAACATGGCTTCCCTCTATATACAGTGTAAACATGGCTCCTCTCTATATACATCCCTCTATATACAGAGTAACATGGCTCCCCTCTATATACAGTGTAAACATGGCTCCTCTCTATATACAGAGTAACATGGCTCCCTCTATATACAGAGTAACATGGCTTCCCTCTATATACAGTGTAAACATGGCTCCTCTCTATATACAGAGTAAAATGGCTCCCTCCATATACAGTGTAAACATGGCTCCTCTCTATATACAGAGTAACATGGCTTCCCTCTATATAACGTGTAAACATGGCTCCCTCTATATACAGAGTAACATGGCTCCCTCTATATACAGAGTAACATGGCTCCCCTCTATATACAGTGTAAACATGGCTCCTCTCTATATACAGAGTAACATGGCTCCCTCTATATACCGTGTAAACATGGCTCCCTCTATATACAGTGTAACATGGCTCCCTCTATATACAGAGTAACATGGCTTCCCTCTATATACAGTGTAAACATGGCTCCTCTCTATATACAGAGTAACATGGCTCCCTCTATATACAGAGTAACATGGCTTCCCTCTATATACAGTGTAAACATGGCTCCTCTCTATATACAGAGTAACATGGCTCCCTCTATATACAGTGTAAACATGGCTCCTCTCTATATACAGAGTAACATGGCTCCCTCTATATACAGAGTAACATGGCTTCCCTCTATATACAGTGTAAACATGGCTCCTCTCTATATACAGAGTAACATGGCTCCCTCTATATACAGTGTAAACATGGCTCCTCTCTATATACAGAGTAACATGGCTCCCTCTATATACAGTGTAACATGGTTCCCCTCTATATACAGAGTAACATGGCTCCTGAGCTGCGGGTGGGGGCCCTATTAAAGAATAATGGGGGGGACCTTCTGTCCTACCCCCCGCCCCCCACCCCTGCGTGACGGGTGGGGGCCCTAAGTTACAATAAGAGGGGGGGACCTACTGTCCTGCCCCCACCCCTGAGATCCGGGTGGGGGCCCTATAAAAGAATAATGGCGGGGGACCTACTGTCCTCCTCCCCGGCCCCCACCCCTGCGCGGCGGGTGGGGCCCTAAGTTACAATAAGGGGGGGACCTACTGCCCTCCCCCGGCCCCCACCCCCCACCCCTGCGCGGTGGGTGGGGGCCCTAAAAAACAATAAGGGGGGGACCTACTGTCCCCCCCGGACCCCAGCCCTAAGCGGCGGGTGGGGGCCCTCAATGAAAATCCCCCCCCATCAAAGGTGACTAGGGGTCCCCAAGCCCCTAGTCACCCACCCCCCCACCCAAATAAAAAAGCCCCTACCTACCCCCCTCACCCTAAAAAATAGTGAGGGGGGAATAAAATTACTACCTTGTAAAGTAAAATTCAACTTACTATTCAACGTCTTCTTTTTTCTAAAATCTTAATTTTTCAGCCCCAAAAAAGGCCAAATAAAAAGCCATCATACCCGTCAAACTTAAAAATAAAAGAAAAAACCTGAGTGCAAACAAAAATGAATCCATCTTCACCCATGGAGGGTTCCGCGCAGACTAGGGTATTAACATATACCCTATTGTTACAATTGTTACTTGAAAAGCATGAGGAATGCCGTTGGGGTACCACATGCTCATTTGTTATACCTCCATGCACTACAAAATAAAGAATTTAAAAAATAATGTAAAAAAAAATAAATTAGAAAATAAAAAATATATATATATATATTTTTTTAAATGTATGCAGCTTCCAAATGAATATAAATTGGATGCTGTCCAGGAGGTGGGAGGGTCTGGGAGGGAGGGTCTGCTGCTGATTGGCTGGAATGTGTCTGCTGACTCTGAGGTACAGGGTCAAAGTTTACTCAATGATGACGAATAGGGGGGCGGACCGAACATTGCATATGTTCGCCTTCCGCGGCGGACGCGAACACGCGATGTTTGCCAGGAACTATTCGCCAGCGAACCATTCGGGACATCACTACTTCCCAATTATCTCCAGGATAGAAGACTCTGTGGAACTGATTTTGGGCAGCAAAGCTATGCTTCATTTGGTCACAAAGGACTTTGATCTAACTTTTGACCCACTGGATCAATTTGTATGATTTTGCTTGTATTTGGAGTATGCTGATTCTGAAAATGTAAGTTTTATGTGAATGTGATGCATACTTTTAAAATTATGAATAATGTGGAAAAACTGTATTTCTCTGCCTGTGATTATTACATTACCCATTGTGTAAAGTAATTGTATCACAGGCAGAGGGGAGGATTTTGTGTGGGAGTGTCTGAGTGTATTGTACGTGTTTATTGGTTGTTTTCCAAAACCCTGTGGGTTGTACTAATGTGTAAGAATGTGTATATCAGAACAATAAACCCACAGCTCTGTCTGTTCCTGCTTGACCCTCAAAACGGAGCCTTGTCTCGTTCTTGGGGGGATTTAGAATGCCGTACATAGGGTCACTCAGATATGAGTGGCAATGTGCACTTGCAGAGGTTGGCAGAGTACACGTTGTAGGCCTGACACACCCGCTTGAAGACAACTAACTGCTATTCAATCTATAACAGTGAAAAAGTTTTTTGGTTTTAAATGCACGCTATTGTGACACCAGATATGAGTGGCAATGTGCACTGGCAGAGGTTGGCAGAGTACACGCTGTAGGCCTGACTCACCCGCTTGAAGACAAGTAACTGCTATTCAATATATAACAGTGAAAAACGTTTTTGGGTTTTAAATGCACGCTATTGTGACACCAGATATGAGTGGCAATGTGCACTGGCAGAGGTTGGCAGAGTACACGCTGTAGGCCTGACACACCCGCTTGAAGACAACTAACTGCTATTCAATCTATAACAGTGAAAAAAGTTTTTGGGTTTTAAATGCACGCTATTGTGACACCAGATATGAGTGGCAATGTGCACTGGCAGAGGTTGGCAGAGTACACGCTGTAGGCCTGACTCACTCGCTTGAAGACAACTGTGGCGAAACCGACCTCGCCACGTGTCCTTGGAGGGGGCTGCTTGCCCGCCTCTTGCCTTTGGACTATGGACCAGACTTTATGTGAATGTGTTAACCCAGATAGCTATACCATGGAGCCTATTCATATAATGAAAGACTATGGGAAAGACTTTAGCTCCATGGCAATTGTACTGTGTGAATAGGATCTGCGCGCTATTCGGTAGTTTTGTGCGCTCAGATCCCAGCTATCTGGGGATATGTGAAATGTCTGTGTGTTATGGATGAAAAGTAACTTTCTGTATTTTAAAGTGTTTTATGTCTTTCTGTAACCATGTGGTTAATGGAGTCTGCTTCTAGCCCTGGATAATTGGATTACTTCCCTCTTTGTCTCCAGGATAGAGGCCTATGTAAAACCTGTCTAAACCGGTTTGCCATGCGGCTAGAAAGGGACAAAAGATACTTTTAGTAACTTTTGAACCCCTGGTCGGATTCATGCCATTTTTTTAATATGTTGTTCCCCTGAATGGATTGATTGTGGATATGTATTTTTATGTGAATGTGATGTATGGTTTTAGAGTTATGAAAGTTGTGTAAAAAGTATATTTTAAACTGTATGAATAATGGGATTATGTGTCACACTAAGGGGAGGGGATGGCGGGGAGGGGAGGGGATGCCACCGTTACATTGGTGGCAGCGGTGGGATGGCGTCCTAGTGCGAGGTAAAGTAGCTCGGAGACACAGTTCATTTGGAGTTACAAAGTGAGGGCGACGCTAGTGTTCATACAGCGTCCCTGTCTACACAAAGATTTGGGAAAATGGGGTTCGTGGATCCCTGGGCACTCACACCTGAGGAAGAGAGTGAATTGGAATGGAGAGATAATGCCCGGAAAGAATTGTGGTACGATGCCCTGGAGGAAGTCCAGTATCAACGGCAGCAGCGCCTTCCTGGTGTCGCATACCGGTTGGAGGAACAAATGGCCTGGCGGATGCCGCTTCTGGGAGACCAACCTGGAGGGCAGCGGGTAAGACAACTCGAGTACCTCGTGGAAAGGGAACTGAGCCTGGACGCCTCATACCGGGCACTGTGGTGGTGCACTGTCCAGCCAGAGACGTGGAGGGCAGAGGGCATCCAGCCAGAGGGGGAGAACTACGCTAGCCCTGGCCTGTTGTGGAAAGCCTTAGCGGAAGACGTCGACTTCGGCAGTCCAGCAGAGTCACGGTACTGGGCTATCTTTCATTACCGAGGGGAGATGTTACAGGGCCCGAGATCTATGGGACTCGGGGAAGACCTCCGCCGTTTCGCTGCCATGGAACGAGAGCTGGAGATGGACTATGTGGAACTACTAAACTCATGTCAGCCACAGAGCATTGATGCAGAACGGGAAAACTGGGTGGCAGACCCAGACCTGCCAGCCTACAGCTGGGAAAACACGGCAGAGGTAAACATGGCTCCCTCTATATACAGTGTAACATGGCTCCCTCTATATACAGAGTAACATGGCTTCCCTCTATATACAGTGTAAACATGGCTCCTCTCTATATACAGAGTAACATGGCTCCCTCTATATACAGAGTAACATGGCTTCCCTCTATATACAGTGTAAACATGGCTCCTCTCTATATACAGAGTAACATGGCTCCCTCTATATACAGTGTAAACATGGCTCCTCTCTATATACAGAGTAACATGGCTCCCTCTATATACAGAGTAACATGGCTTCCCTCTATATACAGTGTAAACATGGCTCCTCTCTATATACAGAGTAACATGGCTCCCTCTATATACAGTGTAAACATGGCTCCTCTCTATATACAGAGTAACATGGCTCCCTCTATATACAGTGTAACATGGTTCCCCTCTATATACAGAGTAACATGGCTCCTGAGCTGCGGGTGGGGGCCCTATTAAAGAATAATGGGGGGGACCTTCTGTCCTACCCCCCGCCCCCCACCCCTGCGTGACGGGTGGGGGCCCTAAGTTACAATAAGAGGGGGGGACCTACTGTCCTGCCCCCACCCCTGAGATCCGGGTGGGGGCCCTATAAAAGAATAATGGCGGGGGACCTACTGTCCTCCTCCCCGGCCCCCACCCCTGCGCGGCGGGTGGGGCCCTAAGTTACAATAAGGGGGGGACCTACTGCCCTCCCCCGGCCCCCACCCCCCACCCCTGCGCGGTGGGTGGGGGCCCTAAAAAACAATAAGGGGGGGACCTACTGTCCCCCCCGGACCCCAGCCCTAAGCGGCGGGTGGGGGCCCTCAATGAAAATCCCCCCCCATCAAAGGTGACTAGGGGTCCCCAAGCCCCTAGTCACCCACCCCCCCACCCAAATAAAAAAGCCCCTACCTACCCCCCTCACCCTAAAAAATAGTGAGGGGGGAATAAAATTACTACCTTGTAAAGTAAAATTCAACTTACTATTCAACGTCTTCTTTTTTCTAAAATCTTAATTTTTCAGCCCCAAAAAAGGCCAAATAAAAAGCCATCATACCCGTCAAACTTAAAAATAAAAGAAAAAACCTGAGTGCAAACAAAAATGAATCCATCTTCACCCATGGAGGGTTCCGCGCAGACTAGGGTATTAACATATACCCTATTGTTACAATTGTTACTTGAAAAGCATGAGGAATGCCGTTGGGGTACCACATGCTCATTTGTTATACCTCCATGCACTACAAAATAAAGAATTTAAAAAATAATGTAAAAAAAAATAAATTAGAAAATAAAAAATATATATATATATATTTTTTTAAATGTATGCAGCTTCCAAATGAATATAAATTGGATGCTGTCCAGGAGGTGGGAGGGTCTGGGAGGGAGGGTCTGCTGCTGATTGGCTGGAATGTGTCTGCTGACTCTGAGGTACAGGGTCAAAGTTTACTCAATGATGACGAATAGGGGGGCGGACCGAACATTGCATATGTTCGCCTTCCGCGGCGGACGCGAACACGCGATGTTTGCCAGGAACTATTCGCCAGCGAACCATTCGGGACATCACTACTTCCCAATTATCTCCAGGATAGAAGACTCTGTGGAACTGATTTTGGGCAGCAAAGCTATGCTTCATTTGGTCACAAAGGACTTTGATCTAACTTTTGACCCACTGGATCAATTTGTATGATTTTGCTTGTATTTGGAGTATGCTGATTCTGAAAATGTAAGTTTTATGTGAATGTGATGCATACTTTTAAAATTATGAATAATGTGGAAAAACTGTATTTCTCTGCCTGTGATTATTACATTACCCATTGTGTAAAGTAATTGTATCACAGGCAGAGGGGAGGATTTTGTGTGGGAGTGTCTGAGTGTATTGTACGTGTTTATTGGTTGTTTTCCAAAACCCTGTGGGTTGTACTAATGTGTAAGAATGTGTATATCAGAACAATAAACCCACAGCTCTGTCTGTTCCTGCTTGACCCTCAAAACGGAGCCTTGTCTCGTTCTTGGGGGGATTTAGAATGCCGTACATAGGGTCACTCAGATATGAGTGGCAATGTGCACTTGCAGAGGTTGGCAGAGTACACGTTGTAGGCCTGACACACCCGCTTGAAGACAACTAACTGCTATTCAATCTATAACAGTGAAAAAGTTTTTTGGTTTTAAATGCACGCTATTGTGACACCAGATATGAGTGGCAATGTGCACTGGCAGAGGTTGGCAGAGTACACGCTGTAGGCCTGACTCACCCGCTTGAAGACAAGTAACTGCTATTCAATATATAACAGTGAAAAACGTTTTTGGGTTTTAAATGCACGCTATTGTGACACCAGATATGAGTGGCAATGTGCACTGGCAGAGGTTGGCAGAGTACACGCTGTAGGCCTGACACACCCGCTTGAAGACAACTAACTGCTATTCAATCTATAACAGTGAAAAAAGTTTTTGGGTTTTAAATGCACGCTATTGTGACACCAGATATGAGTGGCAATGTGCACTGGCAGAGGTTGGCAGAGTACACGCTGTAGGCCTGACTCACTCGCTTGAAGACAACTGTGGCGAAACCGACCTCGCCACGTGTCCTTGGAGGGGGCTGCTTGCCCGCCTCTTGCCTTTGGACTATGGACCAGACTTTATGTGAATGTGTTAACCCAGATAGCTATACCATGGAGCCTATTCATATAATGAAAGACTATGGGAAAGACTTTAGCTCCATGGCAATTGTACTGTGTGAATAGGATCTGCGCGCTATTCGGTAGTTTTGTGCGCTCAGATCCCAGCTATCTGGGGATATGTGAAATGTCTGTGTGTTATGGATGAAAAGTAACTTTCTGTATTTTAAAGTGTTTTATGTCTTTCTGTAACCATGTGGTTAATGGAGTCTGCTTCTAGCCCTGGATAATTGGATTACTTCCCTCTTTGTCTCCAGGATAGAGGCCTATGTAAAACCTGTCTAAACCGGTTTGCCATGCGGCTAGAAAGGGACAAAAGATACTTTTAGTAACTTTTGAACCCCTGGTCGGATTCATGCCATTTTTTTAATATGTTGTTCCCCTGAATGGATTGATTGTGGATATGTATTTTTATGTGAATGTGATGTATGGTTTTAGAGTTATGAAAGTTGTGTAAAAAGTATATTTTAAACTGTATGAATAATGGGATTATGTGTCACACTAAGGGGAGGGGATGGCGGGGAGGGGAGGGGATGCCACCGTTACATTGGTGGCAGCGGTGGGATGGCGTCCTAGTGCGAGGTAAAGTAGCTCGGAGACACAGTTCATTTGGAGTTACAAAGTGAGGGCGACGCTAGTGTTCATACAGCGTCCCTGTCTACACAAAGATTTGGGAAAATGGGGTTCGTGGATCCCTGGGCACTCACACCTGAGGAAGAGAGTGAATTGGAATGGAGAGATAATGCCCGGAAAGAATTGTGGTACGATGCCCTGGAGGAAGTCCAGTATCAACGGCAGCAGCGCCTTCCTGGTGTCGCATACCGGTTGGAGGAACAAATGGCCTGGCGGATGCCGCTTCTGGGAGACCAACCTGGAGGGCAGCGGGTAAGACAACTCGAGTACCTCGTGGAAAGGGAACTGAGCCTGGACGCCTCATACCGGGCACTGTGGTGGTGCACTGTCCAGCCAGAGACGTGGAGGGCAGAGGGCATCCAGCCAGAGGGGGAGAACTACGCTAGCCCTGGCCTGTTGTGGAAAGCCTTAGCGGAAGACGTCGACTTCGGCAGTCCAGCAGAGTCACGGTACTGGGCTATCTTTCATTACCGAGGGGAGATGTTACAGGGCCCGAGATCTATGGGACTCGGGGAAGACCTCCGCCGTTTCGCTGCCATGGAACGAGAGCTGGAGATGGACTATGTGGAACTACTAAACTCATGTCAGCCACAGAGCATTGATGCAGAACGGGAAAACTGGGTGGCAGACCCAGACCTGCCAGCCTACAGCTGGGAAAACACGGCAGAGGTACCCCCTGCTTCACTACCAGTTGCAGAAGTAGGGGACCTCATAGACTGGTCCTGGAGAGACCCACAGATGGCAGGTGGAGATGGGATCGAGATCTCTCTACCGGCCCTACAGGGATGCTGGGCAGTCGGCCCAGATCCCCAGCGGCAGTCTAGCACACCAAGGGGAGACCGGAAGCCCCACAACAGTGCAGATGGGACCGCAGTCTCTGTACCTACACCACTGGGGATAAGGACAGTCTGTCCTGATCTCCAACAGCAAGACAAGGTATTGGAAGGGGAGGCAGTCGGTTTCCTCCGCCAGCAGAGAGAACGTCAGGGAGAGGAGCCTGTTACCCCCTCTCCCCAGCGGCAGTCTACAGTTCAGGGAGAGGAGCTGGTTACCCCCTCTTCCCAGCAGAAGCAGAACCCACCATGGGGAGACAGTAAGCCCCACACCAGCGCAGATGGGACCGTGGTCTCTGCGCCCAAGTCACAGGGAGCTGAAGGTGTCGTCCTTCCTCCCCAGCGGCAGTGTGTACCCCAGGGAGCTGAGGGTGCAATCCTTCCCCCCCAGCGGCAGTGTGTACCCCAGGGAGCTGAGACCGTCAGTCTCGCACCCGAGCAGCAGGACAAAATAATGAAAGGGGAGACAGCTGGTCCCCCTCTCCACCAGCAGAGAGAGTGTCAGGGAGAGGAGCCTGTTAACCCCTCTCCTCAGCGGCAGTTTACCGTCCAGAGAGAGGAGCTTGTTACACCCTCTCTCCAGCGGAAGCCTAACCCACCAAGGGGAGATGTTACACCCCCCAACAGTGCAGATGGGACCGTAGTCTCTGCACTTACAGCACAAGGGGTAGGGGCGGTCGGTCCTGTCCCCCAGCCCCAGAGCTGTGTACCCAGAGGGGAGACGGTCGGTCTCCACCTCCCACAACCAGGCTCCAATCAGGCTACTTCAGTGGTAGCGCTGGCACCAGGGCAGAGTACCGCTGGTCTCTGCCCACTCAGCAACCCACCAAGGCAGTCTACCAGCTCCCCGCACAGCCGTGGTGAGGAGCCTGGACCTGGACAAGCTGCTACTTTATCCAGGTGGAGTAAACATTTATTGTGGGTGGGAGGTACTGCTGTTTGTGCTTCATGGGTGGGTTGCTGGACTAACCAGGGCACTGACCGGCAGGAGGTCAGATACCCTGTTAGTCTGGGGGGTAAAGGGGAGAAGTGTGGTGAAACCGACCTCGCCACGTGTCCTTGGAGGGGGCTGCTTGCCCGCCTCTTGCCTTTGGACTATGGACCAGACTTTATGTGAATGTGTTAACCCAGATAGCTATACCATGGAGCCTATTCATATAATGAAAGACTATGGGAAAGACTTTAGCTCCATGGCAATTGTACTGTGTGAATAGGATCTGCGCGCTATTCGGTAGTTTTGTGCGCTCAGATCCCAGCTATCTGGGGATATGTGAAATGTCTGTGTGTTATGGATAAAAAGTAACTTTCTGTATTTTAAAGTGTTTTATGTCTTTCTGTAACCATGTGGTTAATGGAGTCTGCTTCTAGCCCTGGATAATTGGATTACTTCCCTCTTTGTCTCCAGGATAGAGGCCTATGTAAAACCTGTCTAAACCGGTTTGCCATGCGGCTAGAAAGGAACAAAAGATACTTTTAGTAACTTTTGAACCCCTGGTCGGATTCATGCCATTTTTTAATATGTTGTTCCCCTGAATGGATTGATTGTGTATTGATATGTATTTTTATGTGAATGTGATGTATGGTTTTAGAGTTATGAAAGTTGTGTAAAAAGTATATTTTAAACTGTATGCATAATGGGATTATGTGTCACACTAAGGGGAGGGGATGTGTGGGTTGCACCCGTGATACTATTGGTCATTTTATGCCTCCCCCTGGGTGTGGCCTGTATATGTGAGATGGAAATAAAAGCCAGGCTGGATGAGCCAGTCCAGAGTTCCTGTTTTAACCCTCAAAGTGAAGTGTCGTCTCATTATTGGGGGAAGGATTGATTGCATGCTGTTCCAGTTGACTGCTAGGAGTGTAAGCCTATTCGTATGGTTCCTATTCAACGGCCTACAGCATTCATATGCTTGAGAAGATTCATATGCTGAATCGGTTCGGTGATTGTGGTGTCTGCCAGAGTGCTTGGAGTCCTCAGGAAGCGCTAGGAGCATCCATTAACAGAGGTACCCAGTCGGGGTGCCAGGCGATCTGTTACAACAACTAACTGCTATTCAATCTATAACAGTAAAAAAAAAAGAATTTGGGTTTTAAATGCACGCTATTGTGACACCAGATATGAGTGGCAATGTGCACTGGCAGAGGTTGGCAGAGTACACGCTGTAGGCCTGACACACCCGCTTGAAGACAACTAACTGCTATTCAATCTATAACAGTGAAAAAAGTTTTTTGGTTTTCAAATGCACGCTATTGTGACACCAGATATTAGTGGCAATGTGCACTGGCAGAGGTTGGCAGAGTACACGTTGTAGGCCTGACATACCCGCTTGAAGACAACTAACTGCTATTCAATCTATAACAGTGAAAAAAGTTTTTGGGTTTTTAATGCACGCTATTGTGACACCAGATATGAGTGGCAATGTGCACTGGCAGAGGTTGGCAGAGTACAAGCTGAAGGCCTGATACACCCGCTTGAAGACAACTAACTGCTATTCAATCTATAACAGTGAAAAAAGGTTTTGGGTTTTAAATGCACGCTATTGTGACACCAGATATGAGTGGCAATGTGCACTGGCAGAGATTGACAGAGTACACGCTGTAGGCCTGATACACCCGCTTGAAGACAACTAACTGCTATTCAATCTATAACAGTGAAAAAAGTTTTTTGGTTTTAAATGCAGGCTATTGTGACACCAGATATGAGTGGCAATGTGCACTTGCAGAGGTTGGCAGAGTACACGCTGTAGGCCTGATACACCCGCTTGAAGACAACTAACTGCTATTCAATCTATAACAGTGAAAAAAGTTTTTTGGTTTTAAATGCAGGCTATTGTGACACCAGATATGAGTGGCAATGTGCACTTGCAGAGGTTGGCAGAGTACACGCTGTAGGCCTGATACACCCGCTTGAAGACAACTAACTGCTATTCAATCTATAACAGTGAAAAAAGTTTTTGGTTTTAAATGCACGCTATTGTGACACCAGATATGAGTGGCAATATGCACTTGCAGAGGTTGGCAGAGTACACGCTGTAGGCCTGACACACCTGCTTGAAGACAAGTAACTGCTATTCAATCTATAACAGTGAAAAAAGTTTTTGGGTTTTAATGCACGCTATTGTGACACCAGATATTAGTGGCAATGTGCACTGGCAGAGGTTGGCAGAGTACACGTTGTAGGCCTGACATACCCGCTTGAAGACAACTAACTGCTATTCAATCTATAACAGTGAAAAAAGTTTCTGGGTTTTAAATGCACGCTATTGTGACACCAGATATGAGTGGCAATGTGCACTTGCAGAGGTTGGCAGAGTACACACTGTAGGCCTGACAGACCCGCTTGAAGACAACTAACTGCTATTCAATCTATAACAGTGAAAAAAGTTTTTTGGTTTTCAAATGCACGCTATTGTGACACCAGATATGAGTGGCAATATGCACTTGCAGAGGTTGGCAGAGTACACGCTGTAGGCCTGACACACCTGCTTGAAGACAAGTAACTGCTATTCAATCTATAACAGTGAAAAAAGTTTTTGGGTTTTAATGCACGCTATTGTGACACCAGATATTAGTGGCAATGTGCACTGGCAGAGGTTGGCAGAGTACACGTTGTAGGCCTGACATACCCGCTTGAAGACAACTAACTGCTATTCAATCTATAACAGTGAAAAAAGTTTCTGGGTTTTAAATGCACGCTATTGTGACACCAGATATGAGTGGCAATGTGCACTTGCAGAGGTTGGCAGAGTACACACTGTAGGCCTGACAGACCCGCTTGAAGACAACTAACTGCTATTCAATCTATAACAGTGAAAAAAGTTTTTTGGTTTTCAAATGCACGCTATTGTGACACCAGATATTAGTGGCAATGTGCACTGGCAGAGGTTGGCAGAGTACACGTTGTAGGCCTGACATACCCGCTTGAAGACAACTAACTGCTATTCAATCTATAACAGTGAAAAAAGTTTTTGGGTTTTTAATGCACGCTATTGTGACACCAGATATGAGTGGCAATGTGCACTGGCAGAGGTTGGCAGAGTACAAGCTGAAGGCCTGATACACCCGCTTGAAGACAACTAACTGCTATTCAATCTATAACAGTGAAAAAAGGTTTTGGGTTTTAAATGCACGCTATTGTGACACCAGATATGAGTGGCAATGTGCACTGGCAGAGATTGACAGAGTACACGCTGTAGGCCTGATACACCCGCTTGAAGACAACTAACTGCTATTCAATCTATAACAGTGAAAAAAGTTTTTTGGTTTTAAATGCAGGCTATTGTGACACCAGATATGAGTGGCAATGTGCACTTGCAGAGGTTGGCAGAGTACACGCTGTAGGCCTGATACACCCGCTTGAAGACAACTAACTGCTATTCAATCTATAACAGTGAAAAAAGTTTTTTGGTTTTAAATGCAGGCTATTGTGACACCAGATATGAGTGGCAATGTGCACTTGCAGAGGTTGGCAGAGTACACGCTGTAGGCCTGATACACCCGCTTGAAGACAACTAACTGCTATTCAATCTATAACAGTGAAAAAAGTTTTTTGGTTTTAAATGCACGCTATTGTGACACCAGATATGAGTGGCAATATGCACTTGCAGAGGTTGGCAGAGTACACGCTGTAGGCCTGACACACCTGCTTGAAGACAAGTAACTGCTATTCAATCTATAACAGTGAAAAAAGTTTTTGGGTTTTAATGCACGCTATTGTGACACCAGATATTAGTGGCAATGTGCACTGGCAGAGGTTGGCAGAGTACACGTTGTAGGCCTGACATACCCGCTTGAAGACAACTAACTGCTATTCAATCTATAACAGTGAAAAAAGTTTCTGGGTTTTAAATGCACGCTATTGTGACACCAGATATGAGTGGCAATGTGCACTTGCAGAGGTTGGCAGAGTACACACTGTAGGCCTGACAGACCCGCTTGAAGACAACTAACTGCTATTCAATCTATAACAGTGAAAAAAGTTTTTGGGTTTTTAATGCACGCTATTGTGACACCAGATATTAGTGGCAATGTGCACTGGCAGAGGTTGGCAGAGTACACGTTGTAGGCCTGACATACCCGCTTGAAGACAACTAACTGCTATTCAATCTATAACAGTGAAAAAAGTTTTTGGGTTTTTAATGCACGCTATTGTGACACCAGATATTAGTGGCAATGTGCACTGGCAGAGGTTGGCAGAGTACACGCTGTAGGCCTGACACACCCGCTTGAAGACAACTAACTGCTATTCAATCTATAACAGTGAAAAAAGTTTTTTGGTTTTAAATGCACGCTATTGTGACACCAGATATGAGTGGCAATGTGCACTTGCAGAGGTTGGCAGAGTACACGCTGTAGGCCTGACACACCCGCTTGAAGACAACTAACTGCTATTCAATCTATAACAGTGAAAAAAGTTTTTGGGTTTTTAATGCACGCTATTGTGACACCAGATATTAGTGGCAATGTGCACTGGCAGAGGTTGGCAGAGTACACGTTGTAGGCCTGACATACCCGCTTGAAGACAACTAACTGCTATTCAATCTATAACAGTGAAAAAAGTTTTTGGGTTTTTAATGCACGCTATTGTGACACCAGATATTAGTGGCAATGTGCACTGGCAGAGGTTGGCAGAGTACACGCTGTAGGCCTGACACACCCGCTTGAAGACAACTAACTGCTATTCAATCTATAACAGTGAAAAAAGTTTTTTGGTTTTAAATGCACGCTATTGTGACACCAGATATGAGTGGCAATGTGCACTTGCAGAGGTTGGCAGAGTACACGCTGTAGGCCTGACACACCCGCTTGAAGACAACTAACTGCTATTCAATCTATAACAGTGAAAAAAGTTTTTTGGTTTTAAATGCACGCTATTGTGACACCAGATATGAGTGGCAATGTGTACTTGCAGAGGTTGGCAGAGTACACGCTGTAGGCCTGACACACCCGCTTGAAGACAAGTAACTGCTATTCAATCAATAACAGTGAAAAAAGTTTTTTGGTTTTAAATGCACGCTATTGTGACACCAGATATGAGTGGCAATGTGCACTGGCAGAGGTTGGCAGAGTACAAGCTGAAGGCCTGATACACCCGCTTGAAGACAACTAACTGCTATTCAATCTATAACAGTGAAAAAAGGTTTTGGGTTTTAAATGCACGCTATTGTGACACCAGATATGAGTGGCAATGTGCACTGGCAGAGGTTGACAGAGTACACGCTGTAGGCCTGATACACCCGCTTGAAGACAACTAACTGCTATTCAATCTATAACAGTGAAAAAAGTTTTTTGGTTTTAAATGCACGCTATTGTGACACCAGATATGAGTGGCAATATGCACTTGCAGAGGTTGGCAGAGTACACGCTGTAGGCCTGACACACCTGCTTGAAGACAAGTAACTGCTATTCAATCTATAACAGTGAAAAAAGTTTTTTGGTTTTAATGCCCGCTATTGTGACACCAGATATTAGTGGCAATGTGCACTGGCAGAGGTTGGCAGAGTACACGTTGTAGGCCTGACATACCCGCTTGAAGACAACTAACTGCTATTCAATCTATAACAGTGAAAAAAGTTTCTGGGTTTTAAATGCACGCTATTGTGACACCAGATATGAGTGGCAATGTGCACTGGCAGAGGTTGGCAGAGTACACGTTGTAGGCCTGACATACCCGCTTGAAGAAAACTAACTGCTATTCAATCTATAACAGTGAAAAAAGTTTTTGGGTTTATAATGCACGCTATTGTGACACCAGATATTAGTGGCAATGTGCACTGGCAGAGGTTGGCAGAGTACACGCTGTAGGCCTGACACACCCGCTTGAAGACAACTAACTGCTATTCAATCTATAACAGTGAAAAAAGTTTTTTGGTTTTAAATGCACGCTATTGTGACACCAGATATGAGTGGCAATGTGCACTTGCAGAGGTTGGCAGAGTACACGTTGTAGGCCTGACATACCCGCTTGAAGACAACTAACTGCTATTCAATCTATAACAGTGAAAAAAGTTTTTTGGTTTTAAATGCACGCTATTGTGACACCAGATATTAGTGGCAATGTGCACTGGCAGAGGTTGGCAGAGTACACGCTGTAGGCCTGACACACCCGCTTGAAGACAACTAACTGCTATTCAATCTATAACAGTGAAAAAAGTTTTTTGGTTTTAAATGCACGCTATTGTGACACCAGATATGAGTGGCAATGTGCACTTGCAGAGGTTGGCAGAGTACACGCTGTAGGCCTGACACACCCGCTTGAAGACAACTAACTGCTATTCAATCTATAACAGTGAAAAAAAGTTTTTGGGTTTTTAATGCACGCTATTGTGACACCAGATATTAGTGGCAATGTGCACTGGCAGAGGTTGGCAGAGTACACGCTGTAGGCCTGACACACCCGCTTGAAGACAACTAACTGCTATTCAATCTATAACAGTGAAAAAAGTTTTGGGGTTTTAAATGCACGCTATTGTGACACCAGATATGAGTGGCAATGTGCACTGGCAGAGGTTGGCAGAGAACACGCTGTAGGCCTGACACCCGCTTGAAGACAAGTAACTGCTATTCAATCTATAACAGTGAAAAAAGTTTCTGGGTTTTAAATGCACGCTATTGTGTCACCAGATATGAGTGGCAATGTGCACTGGCAGAGGTTGGCAGAGTACACGCTGTTGGCCTGACACACAGACCCTTGCAGACAACTAACTGCTATTCAATCTATTACAGTGAAAAAAACGTTTTGGGGGTTTTAAATGCACACTAATGTGCCACCAGATATGAGTGGCACTGTGCACTGGCAGAGTACACGCTGTTGGCCTGACACACAGACGCTTGCAGACAACTAACTGCTATTCAATCTATAATAGTGAAAACATTTTTTTTGTTTTTAAATGCACGGTATTGTGACACCAGATATGAGTGGCACAGTGCACTGGCAGAGGTTGGCAGAGTACACACTGTAGGCCTGACACACAGACGCTTGCAGACAACTAACTGCTATTCAATCTATTACAGTGAAAAAAAAATGTGTTTTTAAATGCAAGCTATTGTGACACCAGATATGAGTGGTGGCACTGGGCAAGTGGGCACAGTATCCACTGTGAGCCTGACAGAGAAGCTGGCAGGCAGGCAGGCAACTGCAATTAGAGTACACACACACAAAAAAAAATGCAGACTGATGTTCTAGCCCTAAAAAGGGCTTTTTGGGGTGCTGTCCTTACAGCAGAGATCAGGTGAGTCCTTCAGGACTGTAGTGGACACTGAATACACTAGCCTAGCTATATATTTCCCTATCAAATGAGCAGCAGCTACACTTTCACTCCTCTATCTAAGAATGCAGCTTCAGAATGAATCTAAAATGGATGCTGTACAGGAGGTGGGAGGGTCTGGAAGGGAGGGTCTGCTGCTGATTGGCTGGAATGTGTCTGCTGACTGTGAGGCACAGGGTCAAAGTTTAGTCAATGATGACGAATAGGGGGCATATCGAACCGCGCATGTGTTCGCCCGCCGTGGCGATTGCGAACACACTATGTTGGCCGGGAACTATTCGCCAGCGAACTGTTTGGTACATCACTATTAGTCAGCCATAAATATGAATGTAGATTTTTATTCTTTATTGTAATATTTTGTTGATCCATGTACCAATTTTCATTTTTATTATCTTCTTTATTAATTATCAGTACGTGTGTTAGTAGATTTGCTAAAGCACAATGTTGGATTGTAGGGATTCCCAGACCTCCCTCTACCTCTTGCTAAAATATTCCGGTTTAATCTGGGTTTTTTACCTAGCCAGATGAATTTGGTAAATGACCATATTGTGTTTATATTTGATTACGGTGCATTGGTGATGGCTTTATGGTATGGAAACGAACATCTCTAGAACTAGAACAATTTCTGAATTTTCTCAACCAATGTTATTAAACAGACATTTTATTTACTCAAACTGTGAGCAATCTCTTGATTAACTTCCTAGACATACATGTATATAAAAAAGTCTGAACTGTGTAGCGGCCTCTATGCCAAACCTATTGACTCAAACAGTCTTTACAGTCAAACAGATTAATTCTATGCCATACACCCAGTTCTTTCCTTTCTCTTCAAATATTCGGGGGGAAAAAAAATTCATACAAGACAATTGGCATATATTACAATATGAGAGACCGATTAGACATCTTTTTAAAGAACCCTCTCTTTGCACATAAAAAGACAGCACTATATGTGTAGTCAAAGCTGACAACCATACTGCTAAGAAACAACTAGTTTTACTTAAACCAGTATTTGGGACTTACCCATGTTTAACCTGTAACCGCTGTAGTGGAATAATCAAAGGAGATGTGTGCACTCACCTTAGAAGGGGTGCGCAAATTAAGACTGTAAGGGTTCCAAACCTGTCAGCCTGAGTTTGTGGTGTATCTCCTGAAGTGTCCATGTGGCTTGGGTTACATAAGAAAAAAAAAACATACATTTAGATCGAAAGAACGTGAATCTCAGCATAAGACTTTTATCCGTAGGACCAACAATGACGCATCAGTAGCAAGACACTTCTAGGAGATACGCCACAACGTATCCCACTTGAGATATCAAATTCTTGAAAGTCTTACTAGAGTATGTACTTGGGAAAAGCTGCTGAGGGAGGTTAAGTGGATGTATTGGCTGGAAACAGTTACCTTCATGTTCTCAATGGAAATCACGAATGGTAATGGTTCCTCCAGGTGTGCCCACTCAATAACCACTGCTTGGTGAGTCTTATTTATTAATTCATCCTTCTACTTGGTCTCTCTTACCTTGGCTTTAGTTGTAGTCCCTAGTCCGAAATTTCTGACTTTGGGATTGCTGTATATACTTATGATATTTTAACAGTTCCATGTTCACATTGGGAAAGGTTGTCACACTATATATTGGTGGGATTTTTTTGAATACTGTCACTTATGTCACGTTAGACTTGGTTTATTATTTTCACATGTGCAAAAAAAATCCAATGCAACTGTAAGACCGCATTTAGACTAAACTACTTCCTTGAACCTTTCACCAACCTAAAATCAGAGAGCTCTTTTTGTAACAAAGATAAATCCAGAAGAACAAGTCAAAAGATGTTTTTGTGTTTCCTGCCACCAGTAAGACCATTTATTGAAGTGTGAAATGTTGGAAATTCAAAGTGAATTCAAAGTAAATTTTAAAATGTTTTTATAATAAAAGACCAAAACGTGTCTGAGCTTCATTTTAAATTCACTTTAAATACGCAATAATTCTAACTTTTGTGAAGAACTTCACAGGTGCATTCATGGGTTTCAGCACTTGTGTACTGTTCCGTGTGTGAGAGAAATGTGATTGTTTTTTTAAGTTGCTTTTTTAACCCCTTAAGGACCAAACTTCTGGAATAAAAGGGAATCATGACGTGCCACACACGTCATGTGTCCTTAAGGGGTTAAGTCACCAACCCCATTACCCTTTTTTTCATATTTTCATTTCCCTTTAAGTTTAACCTCTAGTTAACATACAGCTGTGTAAATCGCATTATATAATCAAAATGTATACCCATTGGTGAGTAAGACCCTCCAGACTCGTAGTGGTGAGTAAGGTTTGGATCATGTCTAGTAGAATCAGACATCACATTTCGAACCCCAGATATAATGACATGTATGGTATTCTACTGGTAACTGAGGGGTTAGTATACCAAATTAACGGAGATTCCAATCAGCTAAATGTGACATTTGAATCTTTACAAACACTAGTGCTATTGAAACACCATCCAACATTGCCTTCTACAAACAGATCTTTCCCAGAAGAAACTTGGCATCTTTTAAACAAGTTTCACCACTTTGATTAAGATCAACATTCTTTAACGTTGAGCATTTAAACCCCCTTCTCAAAGAAAAGCTTCTACATACAAGCAAAAAAAAATTACAAAACTGAATGACGGGACTGTTACGTTATCTACATTCTACACAAAATGATGATGATACACATTGGGTTCTTGGTCCTCGCGTTTTGTTTGTCGGGTAAGTTAATCTTCAATGAGCTGCTTATTAAGAAGAATGTATTTTAGAATGAAATATGTAACACATAAGGAATCATTTTATTCATCCCGAGACAGGATGAAAATATGCCACTCACCTGGTTATTTATAAAACGTATGAATTGTCATAGACTTTCCAAAATAGCCAAATTGAAAAACTTTTGTTTTTTTTACATTTTGACTGTTCTAGCACATAATTTACCATTTTCTCACCACAAACTCCTACTTCAGTGAATAATGTTGTGCTTTGTTAAAGATGATTTGTAGATAAATACCTACAGAAAATGTACAATGTAATAGCTATATTATAAACAGAAGTGTAGATTGTATGAAAGAACGATTTATTTTTCTAATATATTTTAGAGGAATAGTATGAATACATATCTGTATGGTTTTTTTTACAATATTGAAACCTAATGAAACTGGTAGCCCCCCCATATAAGGGGTATGGAAACCAGATTCACAGGAAAATACCTCAAGGATAAATACAATAAAAAGGTAAAACAACTTTTAGAAAGAAAATAAACTATATATAAACAAAAGTGTTCTGAAGAAAGTGTAGTGTATAAAACAGGATGGTACAATGACTCCTAAAGCTTTGTTCTAAATGTATCTAAGTGGGTTCCGCAACTGTAACATCAATATGATATATCGATATGTTATATCCATATGTGGACCCAGTACCTCTTTCAAGTGGACATCATTAAGTTAGATTGGCCAAAACCTATGTATGGATTTTTTTTGCTTCATCCCAGCCTGAATCATAGATGGCCACCATTCTGATGGTTTTAGTAGTCTCCCTCGCTGGGTGATCCGTAAGAAGTTAATTTCTGTTAGACTCCAGGGCTCTCCTATATGCTCTCTTCAGGCATCTATTGGGGTATCCTTTTTCGCGGAACTGCTCTCTGAGTATTTTTGCTTTTGCCTTAAAATCAGAGATGTTTCTGCAGTTTCTGCGAATTCTAACATACTGACCAATAAGAATTCCTTGTTTTAGGGATCTTGGATGAAAGCTATTCCATTGTAGAAGGGCATATCTATGACATCTGTGAACTGTTGAGTTCACTTTTCTTATTTAGAACGCTGCTCATCTACTTACTTATCTATATACATATTTGGTCTGGGTTCCCCTTGTCCTCCCTATATATACTAGACAAGGTTTTCCCTGTGTATATCTACTATGTTTGTGAGGACACTTTGAAACATTTTGAAACTATTTCATACTTTGTTCTTATCTTGATAATTACAGTTGTGGAGCTCACTTAGATACATTTAGAACGGAGTTTTAGGAGTCATTGTACCATCCTGTTTTATACACTACACTTTCTTCACACTTTTGTTTATATATAGTTCATATTCTTTCTAACAGAGTTGTTTTACCTCATATTGTATTTATCTGTGTGAATCTGGTTTCCATACCCCTTTCTGGGGGGCTACCAGTTTCATTAGTTTTCTATATTCATATTTAAGGATTAAGCCCTACATACCTCTTTAACCCTCTCTAGATAACTTAGTTTATGATGTTTTTTTGGTATCCTATCACTGAGTTTTTCTTTTTGGGTTTTTTTTACAATAACTTCCTCTGAGCTTTGTTCCACAAACCATTTTCTTCTTAAAAATTCTCCTTGATCTTAAGATGAAATCTCTCACTGCTTTTCCTACTTATTATGCACATATTACATATTTAACATGTATTTGTGTACCCATTATCTAATTTGTGATTTAATTATTAATCAACCAAATTGCAATATTTGAGCCCCTGGTGGAAAATGATGTCATTCAGCTAATATTTTTGCAAAACAGTTTTTAGTACACCATAGATTGTTTTCTAGAAAATAACCTCTCTTACTATATTGTATGATCATTTTGGTTACATTTAATATTGTAAAAAACAAAACAAAATGCTTGCCGAGTGCCGACTAGTGTTTTTTAAGATGTCAGTTGCATGACTGCCAAAGCATGCCTGAACCACAGATCCCAAACGCTTAACACCCACATCCTATAGGCACACAAATAATTAACACAATTAACTTAATGATCATAAACTGCCAGCACCCTAAACAGGTATCTTACTGGAACCCCCTCTTCTGATGCTCTAACCTTGAGCTCCCCTGCTGAAAGCACCCTCTATACCTGACTGTATGCCAGAATTCAGAATGCCCAAATCAATATCATTGAGATGGACACCATCCCTCTGCGACACATCTGTATTATCTCTTTCTAACTCGAAATTATGTACCACCACCCCTCCAATCCTACATACAAATTGGGAAACAGAATACATTAAGCTCAAGTCTAGCCCACTCCTAAGCATTCACACTGTCCAAAGTACCCCAACCTGGGTCAGGTACCACTTCAGACCATACGAAGAAAACCCTAGAAAAAGGGACCATACAACAAGCCTATTCCTGCTAAGCTCTCTGAACAGTGTGAAACCTTCCAAAATTATTCAAACCAGCATGAACAACAATAATCAGGGGGACTACAAACAACCGTACACAACACGCAAAGCTCAGGAAACAATTGAGCCCACCGCAGACCTTGAACTTCATACCAATGAGCAACACAGCCATAAAGCCCAAGTTTCTGCTGAAGCTCCTCACTTCCGTCATGCAAAAAAAAAAAACACCATCCCCGGGACAAACATTTTCATACTGCCTAAATAGCCAAAAGGGGCAAAACAACTGACCTACAGCACAATTAACAACCTCTGCCCCCTAACCAGCACGATCCATAGATAAATGGAATCGGAAAGAAAAGAAAAATCAGAAAAGAGAAGAATCAGAAACCTTTCTGCCCGATAAGAAAAGCTTACCCACCTGAAGAGATTCATCAAAAGCATGAGAAAAGGCAACACAAGAGAAGACACACCTTAAAAGAAGAAAACTAAACAAAAACAAACAAAAACACGGATGGAAACACCCCAAACAAACCATGCAAAATCTCCAGAGAAACGCCTGGCCTCTGGCGGGTGACCCCTCTTCCAAATCTGAACCAAGTTATCCTCTAAGACCTGCTTGGTAACATCCACGCAACCTATGGAGAAAAGAGGGAATAGCCAAGCTACACACAGTCACCAAGCCCTAAACACCCAAGCTCAAAGAGAGGACAAGTAAGATAACTTAGATACCAACCCCCCATGCCAATCTCAAAAAACCTGACACCCTGAGAAATCAAGATCAACTCTTGCTAAACTCTATTATAAGAACCCCAAGTATGTGGGGCCAAAGAGCTGCAAACCAGTTGTATCAATTCCCATAAACAAGGTTCCATAAGTACAGAGGACACACTTCTCCCTAAGGAGAGCCACCTGAAAACGCTGCCACTGTGAACGAGAAAGAGCATCCACAACGAGTCTCCTCCCCAGGAATGTGCATCGCTCAATACCAGATATTATGCACCAAACACTTAAGAACTGAAAAACCAAATAATTGCAAGGACAGGAGGACAGCAGCTAGATTAATACTTAGTAAAAAACTTGCATCATTCCCATGTTGTAGTACTAAGAAAACCATTATAATGGTGCTTTATTCGGTCATCAAACGTTTTGACACACCAACGATCTTTACCAGGACATTTATTGATAAAGACACTTGGCGTGTTAACACTTTGCCAACTTATGTTCCATGGCCCATAAATCACTATCAGATTTTACTGTCATCTGGTGAGGTGTCCATTATTTTATTGATAAAATGGTCCATAGAACAAGGCCGTGAAGATTTGGGAATTTGATTGAGTGCTCTACACACTGACTATTTGAAGACATGTAGGGCAGATTCTATCATCAACTTAAAAGTGGCATCCCTTAACACTTTTGCTCCTGAAACATATGCTGTTATTTTATATATAACTACAAAAGTAATTATTGCATTACACGTTAGAAAATGAAAGCTCTACTGTTCATTATACAACATTTCAATGTATAACAAATGTGTCTTTCTCCTACTGTTTCGTCTTTTCTTCCTCTTTTAGAATCTCTCCTTCTTTTCCGATCTATTTCTCTTAAAAACTTGTTTTTTCCTACGCTTGACATTTGTGACAATAGGATGAAGCTGAAGGCAAGCTCCACTTAATTGGTCAAGCCGACAAAGGTTGGAGCTTGCCTTAAACTCCATCCTTTGTGTAGATTGTCAAGTGCAAGAAAAATAAACAACACAAAATAGTCCCTACTTTTTATTGTGTTTTAAAGAGAACTAGATCAAAATTAAGAAAATATGAACCGATTCTGAAAGAGGAAGATATGAGGAAACAATAGGAGAAAATGTTAGAGGTGACAGAGACACTTCAATATTGTGTAATTATTAGTTATAATTGTTTGAACATCAGAGTTCCTGTCAGAAACATTTGTATAGTTTATCATTGTGTGATTCTAACTTTTTCTGTATGAAACTTAAACTTAGACAGCTTTTCCTTGAACGTTGCTAATTCTAAAATCCACTTACTGATAAAATAACGTTTATTAAAGGACCACTATAAGCACCCAGACCACTTCAGCTTAATGAAGTGGTCTGGGTGCCAGGTCCATCTAGGATTAACCCTTTTTTCTTTAAACAAAGCAGTTTCAGATCAACTGCTATGTTTGCAATAGGGTTAATCCAGCCTCTAGTGGCTGTCTCATTGACAGCCGCTAGAGGCGCTTCCGCGCTTCTCACTGTGATTTTCACAGTGAGAAGATGCCAGCATCCATAGGAAAGCATTGAGAATGCTTTCCTATGGACAGGATGAATGCGCGCGCGGCTCTTGCCACGCATGCGCATTCAGCCGATGACAGAAGAGGGAGGAGAGTCTCCCGCACCGAGGGTGCCCGGCGCTGGAAAAGAGGTAAGCGATTAACCCCTTCCTCCCCCCTCAGCGCCACGGGAGTGGGACCCTGAGGGTGGGGGCACCCTCAGGGCACTATAGTGCCAGGAAAACGAGTATGTTTTCCTGGCACTATAGTGGTCCTTTAAATTCTCATCATAATGTGTCTTTCTGTTTGTTTCCAATCCCCCAGGTTCATGTGACAATCAGACTGTCTGCAGTTACCAATACCTGCTGAACAACCTGACTGTATCCGGCCTCCCCGGTCCTGATGTGCGACCGGTGAAAGACTGGAGAAAACCGACCACTGTGAACATCGACTTTAACCTCTACACGGTCATCAAATTTGTAAGAAGCCATTATTAAATGATATACTTTACTAGAATCAATTATTATTTATTGATCAATCTGTTACAATGTGACTGTACCTGGATCTCACGTTTTTCAGTGTTCCGGTGTGAGTTCCAATGCATATTGTACAATATGTCTGTGAGTGAATGTCTGTGTTTTGCATGTCTATTAATGGATCTGTGAATCTTTGAATTACACTACTACCATCAGCACAGCTTCTTAACTTCATTATTACAACAAATTATTAATTTTTTTGACAGCTTACTATATGGCAAGTACTTGTGTTTTGAAGTGAGTGCGAGAATACACCTGTTTGTTTTACAGAGTGTCTGTAAGTGGATCTGTGTGTTTTACAGTGTTTATGTAAGTGCACTTTTGTGTTCTACGTCGTATACATGAGGTCAGGGCAGCTGTGTGTTTTAGAATTTTTCTATGAGTGCACCTGTGTGTTCTACAGCAAGGCTGTGAATAAGTGTGCATGTTTTCCAATGTGTCTATGACTGAATGTGTGTGTGTGTGAGAGTGTGTGAGTGAATCTGTGTGCCTGGTCTGACTTTTAGAACGTAAACAGCGTATATATGATTTTCTTGTTATCTTGGCTTAAATGAAACTGTTTATTGGCTTATTTTATTTACACTGAATATTTTTCTTAGATATATCTATGCATATGGTCAGCTAATATACACCTACTCTCCTGTTTTTCAGGACACAGGTTTACAATCGTTAACTACCCTTATCTGGTTCTATATGGTAAGGAATATATATCTTTATGTTTGTAGGTTGCATCTTGCATTGTATTTTTACTCTTAAAGACGAGTTTGTGTTAGTATTATTGGATGTGCAGCCTAATTTTACAGATATTTTCTGTTAATATATTTTCGAACAATTTTTAATTGCCGTAGAAGCCCTCAGTGTTATTTGATTTTAGCATAATTCCAACCTCATGTACACATGGGCCTGGCTTTCATTTCTATAGTGAAAGCAAAATTACCTTCCCCAAAAAGGTGACAATATTTTTATACCATTGATGGTGCACAATCCTAACTATGTCCTATATGTGGCATCATTTGACTCTTAGAGCACAATAACAACTACAGCCTGCTGTTGTGCTTTCTCTGCTTAACCTCCCCTGTTGCAGGAAGTTCCTGCAATTGAGCTAAGCTTCAATCAATGATAGCTTCTGTTTGAATCAATCAATCAATTATTGATCCCACTGTAGAATGATAGAAGGAATACAATGAGGAGTTGGTTTAGAAGATGTATTCAAGATATTGTTAATCCCAATACGAGGAGAACTTATCTTGCATTGAGTGATGAGAATGAGAGTCCTTCCAGGATAGAGTGGATTATGGTTCCTTGAGGTAGAAAGGCAGGAATCAGAAGTGAAGTCTTGTTCCAAGTCAGGGAGTCGAGAGTAGAGCGTAGTCAGGATTAAGCCAAGAGGTTTGGTACACAGGAAATTAATTAGAAGCTCTGTCAGTAAATAGGTAACAAGGTAGCAAGTATGCGAGAGTAACAAACACAGGAAAACATTGATTGAGCAATTTGGATGTGGTCGCGGCTTCCTTTTGAAGGGAAGCGTGTGACGTCTGACGCATGGGCGGGTAGAGATCGGCGAAACTCAGAAGTCATACTAGTAGTGCCGATCTGGCTGAAATCAAACATGGAGGAATTCCGAGAGAATAGGGAGGAATCCTGATAGAGTTCCTCCAGCGAGTAGACAGTAGAGTCAGCCTGCAGCCGGAGCTGCCGGCTAAAGTGAACATGCCACCACTGGACCACCAGGGCATTATGTCCCCCCTCCCTGGAAAAAGGTAAGAAGGGAGGGGGGGATATTAAGATAGATTCTCACCCACCTACACACAGAATAGACCCTATGCACCCTTCACACAGAAACATACACTGCCCCCTCACACACATACACACACAGACTGCCCCTCACACACAATACACCCCTCACACACACTGCCCCCTCACACATACAGACTGTCCTCCTTACACACACACTGCCCCCCTGACATACACTGTATTCCTCACTCACACACTGCCCCGCACTGCCTCCCTCATATACTGCCCCTTCACACACACTGCCACCCTCACACACTGCACCCTTCACACAAACACATCACCTCTCACATACACATCACCTTTAACACACACTGCCACCCTCACACACACACACACACACACACACACACACACACACACAGCCCTCTCACACACACTGCCCTTTCACACTCTGCCCCCTCACACACGCAGCACCCTTCACACACATACACAGCACCTCTCACATATGCACAGCACCCCTCACATACACACAGCACCCTCACACACACTGCCCCCTCACACACACAGCACCCTCACACACACTGCCCCCTCACACACACTGCCCCCTCACACACACTGCCACCTCACACACACTGCCACCTCACACACAGCACCCTTCACACACACACACACTGCGCCCCTTACACACCGCACCCTTCAAAAACACACAGGACCTCTCACACAGACACAGCACCTCTCACACACACACTTCGCCCCTGCACACACACTCACTTCACCACACACACACACACACACAGCACCCTTCACACACACTTCACCCTCCACACACAAACACACACACTGTACCCCTCACCCACACACTGCACCCTTCACACTGCACCCTTCACGCACATACAGCATCCCTCACAGACACACACACACACTGCCCCTTCACACACACTGCACATCACACACACCCAGCATCCTTCACACACAGCTGAAAAAAGTAGAATAGAAAAAACTAAAATTAGATACATTTTTACATTTTAGTACATACATTTTTACATTTTAGTACATATTTTTTTTTTAAATCCTCCTTTCTAAAAAAAAAAAGATAAAAAAAACAGATGCAAAACCAAAGTTTGCTTTCTATTAACCCCTTGGTGACCAGACCGTTTTTCAATTTTCTTACCGTTAAGGACCAGGGCTGTTTTTACATTTCTGCGGTGTTTGTGTTTAGCTGTAATTTTTCTCTTACTCATTTACTGTACCCACACATATTATACACAGTTCTTCTCGCCATTAAATGGTCTTTCTTAAGATACCATTATTTTCATCATATCATATAATTTTCTATAACAAATATATAAAATATGATGAAAACATTTTAAAAAACACACTTTTTCTAACTTTGACCCCCAAAATATGTTACGCATCTACAACCACCAAAAAAGCACTAAATAGTTTCTAAATTTTGTCCTGAGTTTAGAAATATCTAATGTTAACATGTTCTTAGCTGTGTTTGCAAATTAGAGGGCTATAAGTACAAGTAGGACATTGCTGTTTAAAAAATATATATTTTTAAGATGTTTTAATAGTGACATTGTAACACTGTTAACTGTCATAAATCTCTGAATCACACCTCAAATGTACATATAGACACATGTAGACAACCCAGGGTATTCAATATGGGGTATATCCAGTCTTTTTTAGTAGCCACTTAGTCACAAACACTGGCCAAAGTTAGCATTTATATTTGTTTGTGTGTTAAAAACGCAAAAAACAATTATGAATGCTAACTTTGGCCAGTGTTTGTGACTAAGTGGATACTAAAAAAGACTAAACATTTGCAATGCCTTGGGTTGTCTTCTTTTCAAATGGTATGCCTTCATGGGGGTAATGCTCATTCCTGGGCTACCATACTCTCTCAAAGGCAACATAACCAATCTGGCAAATTTCAATGTGGAAAAAATTGAAAATCTAGCCTTATATTTAACCCTGTAAAAACACTATAAAACCTGTACATGGGGGGTACTGTTATATTCGAGAGACTTTGCTGAACACAAATATTAGTGTTTCAAAACAGTAAAACGTATCACAACAATATCATCAGTGAAAGTACCATTTGTGAGTGAAAAAAATGCAAAAAACATCACTTTCACTGACCATCGCTGTGATGTTTTACTGTTTTGAAACACTAATATTTGTGTTCAGTGAAGTCTCCCGAGTGTAACCATACCCCCCATTCACAGGTTTTAGGGTGTCATGGAAAGTTACAGGGTTAAATACAGTGCTAGCAAATTAAATTATCTGGACTTTCGGCCTGGGTTGTCAGGCAGGTCCCTTAAATTGTAATGAATAAAATGACTTAATTATGTAAAAATATTATATAAATATATTTGTAGAATCTAAATATACATGTTTGCATATATATATATATATATATATATATGTATATATATATATTATTTTTATATAGAGCTACATATAGATATGTGATAAGATAGATAGATAGATAGATAGATAGATATATGATAGATAGATAGATAGATAGAAAGATAGTGTGGCGGAACCAGTTTCGCCACTGGGCATTGGAGAAGACTGATTGCCAGCCCCCTGCCATGTGACTATGGCCCCTGTGAGACTTTGCCCTGTGTAAGCATTATTTGGTCTTATTGGATTTTGAAAAACTTTTTCTGCCCCTTTGAATACATGAGAAGGTGTGCCCCTCCCCCGTTTCCTGTCTATTGTTCTCCAGCAGGGCGTTGTCCCAGGGACACTGCCAGACCAGTTGGAACTTGTTGCTAAACTTTAACCCCATGGCGACTTGACTGTGTTTGGGATCTGAGCGCTGTTCGGATATAGTGAGCGCTCAGATCCAAGCTATCTGGGGATAGGTTGAATGTGGGGGTTCTGTTCAGCATGATAGGAATTATGTATTTTTCTATGTTTTTACTGTTGTTGTAAATGGAGATATTTTCTGTATGCTGGAGATAATTGGCTTACCATACCCAAACCATGCTTGAAGTTGGTCAAAAAGGGATTTCTAACTAACTTTTGAACCACTGGACCAATTTGTATGATTTTTACATATGTTTGTATTTGGAGTATGCTGATTCTGCAAATGTAAGTTTTATGTAAATGTGATGTATACTTCTAAAGTTATGAATATTGTGTAAAACTGTGTATTTTCCTGCCTGTGATAATTACGTTAGCCCATTGTGATCAATAATTATATCACAGGCAGAGGGGAGGATTTTGTGTGTAATTGCTGGGAGTGTATGAGTGTATTGTACGTATTAATTGGTTGTTCTGCAAAACCCTGTGGGCAGTACTATGTGTCTAAAATGTGCATAAAAGCAGAGTGTTGGATTAAAGCTTCAGTTCTACTTCACCCTCAATTTGGAGTACCGTCTCTTATTGGGGGAATCTGCTACAAGGGATTGCTATCCTAGTCATACTCTCTTGCTATATCACTACTAAGCTCTTCTAAGAGCTTGTTCCTGGTTTGCCCTCTGAAGGAGTCTACAGTGGTTATGGTGTCTGCTGGAGTGCTTAAAACCTTCAGGAAGTGCTAGGAGCATCCTTCAATGGAGGTACCCAGTCGGGGTGCCCGTTGATCCGCTACATATAGATAGATATCTAGAACAAGAACAATATATCTTTTTTACATAAACTGATTTATAAATACATTTTTTTTTTGTAGTTTAAAGACACGTTACTGGTTGTATTGTTGCTGTGGAACTGTCATACACTCAGACACACCAACAATATGGAGCTCCATGAAAAGTGGGACATTAGGACAGAAAAGAGGGACTTAGGGATTTGGGCCCAAAATAGTAAATACTAATACTTGGGAGGTATGATGTGCACTTTTGCCATTTTGATGAACTCCACCATGTGTCTCTGGTTGGGATGTTCTAAGAAGGCACAAGCTTGAAGGGGCTTGTGTCATCAGAAGTGGCTGCTGTTAGCATTGTCGTGAGGTTTTGTGTGGTTTGTAATGCTGGGATATCACCTGTAATATGGCGAGTAATGCTGATGCATTACTCGTGACATGGACATGTTTTTGAAACATTTTATCATGAGCATTTATAATTTTCATTTCAGACATGGAACAATGAGTATATTTCCTGGGATCCAAAAGATTTCTGTGGAATTGAAAAAATGTATATTCTGGGCGATATGTTATGGAAACCAGACCTTTACATCTATGATTTGTAAGTTTGTATGTTCCTCACGGGGAACAGCAATTAAAACCTATGGCTTGAAATTCCATTAATCGGCACCCAAATTTCCTTTACAGATACAAGCAGCAAATTTGAGGCTCGTTGAACTGCACAAATATATTGTTTATTGAAAGGAACACTACAGCATGCTGTAGTGGTTATAGTTGCCAGGAGTACCCTGATCACCCCCCCCCCCCCCCAGTGAAAGTGGTCAAAGTGTTTGCCAACCATGTGACCTCTTACCTGGAATCTGCTGTGTTAGGTCACGCAGGGACGTTTTAGCCGCGAGGCAAACAAGGCATTTGCCTTGGGCGGCATTTTCCAGGGGGCAGCACAAAACCAGGATACACCACTGAGGTCACGTCCTTTAGGAAGCGCTGTAATATTCTGCATGGAGCTTTTGTTAACTCTCTTGACCCAAACCCTGTTGAGGGGGGGTCAGCTCATTGGCCAGTAGTGTTAGCTGATGGTCTCTCTCAGCCAGTGAGCTAAGTTCTGCACAGCTGGGCTTAGTTCAATGTAGAGAATTTCCAACTCAAATAGAAGAGGTGACTGGCGGCCGGCAAGTCCCAGGTAAGTTGTCAAAATGTTAGCAACCTACTTGCATCCTAGGGGCACCAGGGAACTCCTTGCGCCATAACCACTACAGCAAATAGTTTTGATTATATACATAGGCTGGCTTCATGTGGGGCACTGACAAACAAAACTGATTACCTCAGTTGTCAAGTCTGGGATGCTGTGGTGACCTTACATAAGTGAATCTTGCATTTATAAATGTATTTTAAACATAATATTTAATGAATGATGTGATATTATACTTATGTGCACATTTCATTTGTATTTTACTTTAGACTGATTGCGTTATATGGGGAAGGGCACTATGGGGAAGGTCACCCTCTAAATTTTCAGTAAAACCTGGGGAGAAAAAACTTTTACTTACCTTGTGTCTAGTGTCAAGCAAAGCTCCTTGCGTGCAGTCCAATCACAAGCTTCTCATAGAAACATAGAATGTGACGGCAGATAAGAATCATTCGGCCCTGTGACGGTAGTCATCGTCACTGAGAATGGAAGACAGACACTATATGTAGGTCCCCAGCTTCCTCTTGTTTTTTCTGGTCACCCTGTTCCCAATATTAGTGCAGGGTATGTTTAATGTATTGCTTGTCTGTGCCTCTCCCCCTCCCCCTTTTTCCTGTGCCATTGTTTCTCCCGCAGGGCGTTGTCCCAGGGACACTGCCAGACGAGTTTAAACTAGCTTCCTCAATCTCCCATCAGCCCTTGTATCCTTCCTTGCACTGTAGTGCTTCATGCACCCTATTGTACGTAAATGAGGCTGTGGGGGCTTAAAATGTGTGAGCTATGTCTAGTAAAGGATTTGCTATGTTAACCTTCACCATGTGACGTCTGGTGTTTGGGGAAAGTGATATAATCTGCTCATGGAAAGGGTTTCCAGGGCCAGGGCCCCACCAGAAATTTTGGGGCCCCTAACTGAGCTCAGGGTCTGGGCCCCTGGGGGCCCGCCTCCTCAACCGCCCACATAGACCGCCCCTAAATCCCGCCCACAGGAATACACACACAGACACAAACACATTCACTGATACAAAAGGACACAGATACACACAGACACACACACACACTGATACATACTAACAGACACACATATAGGCATACATACTGACACACACATACTGAGACATACACACATATACAGACACACAGGCGTACATAGTGACAGACACATACTAACATAGATACAGACACACATGCATAATGACATACAGACAGACATTCATACTGGCATACATACATTCATACTGACAGATAGACAGACATACATACACACATTCATAATGACATGCAGACATACATACACTGACATTCATACACACATAATGGCATGCATACAGATAGACATACATGCATACAGACATACAGACATACATACAGATATACATACAGACATACATAGTTACATACATAGTTACATACATCCATACAGACACTGACATCCATACATACACACATTCATAATGACATTCATACATACACACATTCATAATGACATACATACACTGACATTCATACATACACACATTCATAATGACATACATACACTGACATTCATACATACACACATTCATAATGACATACATACACTGACATTCATACATACACACATTCATAATGACATACATACACTGACATTCATACATACACACATTCATAATGACATACAGACATACATACACTGACCTTCATACACACATAACGACATGCATACAGATATACATACATGCATACAGACATACATTCATACAGACAGACATACACACAGACAGACACACAGACAGATATACACACAGACATACAGACAGAGACACACATACATACATACACACAGACAGACATACACACAGACACAAACATACATACAGACATACAGACATACATAGACACGAACAGACATACATACACACAGACATACACACAGACATACACACAGACATACAGACAGACATACACACACACAGACATACATACACAAACAGACATACAGACAGACATACATAGACACACACAGACATACACGCATACATACATACACACATACACGCATACATACATACACACATACAGACAGACATACACACAAACAGACACACACACACACACACACAGACACACACACACACACACACACAGACAGAGAGACATACACACAGACATACACACACAGACAGACATACAGACAAACACACACACACAGAGCTAATTTTCCAGCCACCCTCCTGTTTCTTACCTTGTCTTTGCAGGAGGGTGGCTGGGGATGATGGGACTGGCAGTCGACTGGCTCTCCCTCTTCATTCTCGGGCGGGCTCCTCCCGCTGACCAGGCCCCGGAAGATATGGGCCCATCGGGTGGCCCTAAATGCATGGGCCACCCGATGGGCCCCATCAGCGCCGCTACACGTGGGGCCCAGGCGGCCGGGCCCCCCAGGGTCGCCGGGCCCGTGACAACCGTTATGGTTGTCACCCCCTGATGGTGGCCCTGTCCAGGGCTGTAAGCACATTAGCCTGGTCCAGTGTGGAAAAGGCCCTCAGTGATCCCAGGCAAGCCTTGGTGACCGGAAATGAAGTGCTCCGAGGTCCCTGATAACTAAGAGGTAGCAGACTTGGCGGGGAGGTACTCGGTTGTAGTACTGGAGCTCCGGTACAGGCTCATCTAGTCTGCCCAGTTTTCTAAATCATTTCATTAGTCCCTGGCCTTATCTTATAGTTAGGATAGCCTTGTGCATATCCCAGGCATGCTTAAACTCCTTCACTGTGTTAACCTCTACCACTTCAGCTGGAATGCTATTCCATGCATCCACTACCCTCTCAGTAAAGTAATACTTCCTGATATTATTTTTAAACCTTTGCCCCTCTAATTTAAGACTATGTCCTCTTGTTGTGGTATTTTTTCTTCTTTTAAATATAGTCTCCTCCTTTACTGTGTTGATTCCTTTTATGTATTTAAATGTTTCATTCACAGCCCCTCTGTCTCGAAGCCTGTGATTGGACCATTTCCAATTTCAGCAATCCACATGTGGCACCACTATGCTGTTGAGTTATGCACTTTTCATCTCCACCCCATATATGTAACAGTATAACCCTTTACCTTTTGTTTCCTAGGACAGAATTTACTAATGAAACTTTAAAGACTCTCTATTATACCATCAAGTCCAATGGACAAACCTCTTATTCATCCCCTTTACGGATTGTAAGCAACTGTCACATGGCTATCTCAAAATTCCCTTTTGACACACAAACTTGCCAGTTGGAATTTGGTCCCTATTATCACAAAGGTATGTATGAGTTTAGCTTGGAAAAACTACACAGTATAATATTAATCACAGATGGGATATCTATTAGCAGCACATGTAGAATACAAACCCTATCATCCTTCGCTTGCCACTCATTAGAATGGCAATCAAAGCTAGAGTAAGCTTTACTTTTAAATGCATTATGGAAATTATGAATTACAGAGATGCAGAAAATAGAGTAAAAATTTTAGAAACAAACTATTTCACTCTAAATTTCTGCTGTGGGGACCAGGAAGCCATTTGAGTTTCTGCTCAACATCAAACCCAAATTTTCCAATAGACAGCTGCCTAAAGGTACTGATTTACAGGGCCGACATCAGAAATTTTGGGGTGCCTAACACAGCTCAAAGTCTTGGCCCTCAGGGTACCCACATCAAAGCCATCCCACAGGGTCTGCTTTCAATCAACCCACAAGGATGTGTGTAAAGTGGATACGGGGTATGTTTGTGTATTGGAAGCAGTGTGTGTAAAGTGGACATGGTGTTTGTTAGTGCACTATAGGCAATTCGGTTCTGGATTTTCTTGGATAAATTACAGGTACTACTCACTTATCGACCTGGTTCCGTTCCTACGACGGTAAGTGAGGAGTTAAGTGATTCCCTGCTCTGGTGCGCTGATTCTGACATACATACAGACACATAATACATACAGACACAAACATACATACAGACACATACTGACATACATACAGACACATACTGACATACATACAGACACATGCATCCTGACATACATGCAGAAACAAAAACATACATACAGACGCACACATACAGACACACACATATATACTGACATACATTCAGAAACAAAAACATATACACACAGACACACATACATACAGGCACATACATACATACATACTGAAATACATACCGACACACACACACACACACACATATAGACAGACATACACACAGACACACATATACATACATACAGACACACATACTGTCATACACACAGACAAACACAAATAGATACAAACATATTGACACACATGCATATCCCCGGGGCTATCAGGGGATATGTAATGGAGATACCTTGTGTGGAAAGGGGTGTTCTAATTTTTGGGAAAACTGTGTG
Source organism: Pelobates fuscus (assembly GCF_036172605.1). NCBI lineage: Eukaryota > Metazoa > Chordata > Amphibia > Anura > Pelobatidae > Pelobates > Pelobates fuscus. The sequence continues at coordinate 31,935,522 of NC_086328.1, forward strand.
CCCTCTGCCTGGAGATAATCTGGTTATTCCTTAACTTATCTCAATATCTCCCAGGCAGAGAGAGGGCGGGGGTTACTGATAATCTGTATGTTGATTGGTGCATTCATCTACACTATTCCTCTACCTCCTAACTGCAGTTATAAATCACTTATGCTAAGCTATGGGGAAAGGAATAAAAGACTGCAGTACCATAACCACTGCAGGTCTTAACAACACACACATACAGACACACACATACATTACATACTGACACACAGATACATACATACAGACACACACATACATACATACAAAACAGAAACATATACATACATACACACACATACATACAGGCACATACATACATACATACTGAAATACAGACACACACGCACATATATACAGACATACACACAGACACACATATACATACATACAGACACAAACATACACACATACTGTCATACATACAGACACATACATACATACATATAGACATACATACATACATACTGACATACATACAGACACACATACATACACATACACTCAGACAAACACAAATAGATACAAACATATTGACACACATGCATACTTACTGACATACATACAGGCACATAAATACATACATATATACATACACACATACACACACATACATACTGACATACATATAGACATACATACTAACATACATACACACAGACACACACACACATACACTGACATACATACATATACATACATACAGATACATACATACTGACATACACACATACAGACACACATACAAACACAAATAGGCACGTACATACTGACATACATACATACATACTGACATACATACAGGCAGACACATAGATACAGACACACATACATACATATAGACACATGCATACATACTGACATGCATACAGGTACACACGTACATACAGACACACATACATACAGACACACACATACACATACAGACATACTGGCACATACTGACATCCATACTGTTACGGACCGTTGCAGCATAAGTCCTGCTGCTGGGGAAAGGAGACAGGGCTCTCTATTCCCTGCTGGATACTCTGCCGCTGGAGAATGGAGACTGGGCTCCCAATTCCCGGCACATCACACTGCCGCTGGGGAATGGAGACTGGGCTCCCAATTCCCGAAAAATCACGCTGCCGCTGGGGAGGGAGGACGCTGCTCTCCTCTCCCTGTACTCTCCTCCTGGCATATCACTCTGCTGCTGGGGGGCAGGAACAACTACCTCTGCCCCCTGTAACTCAGCCTGCCGCTGGGGAGGGAGGAGGCTGCTCTCCTCTCCCTGCACTTCACATTGCCCTCCTGGCATATCACTCTGCTGCTGGGGGGCAGGAACAACTACCTCTGCCCCCTGTAACTCAGCCTGCCGCTGGGGAGGGAGGACACTGCTCTCCTCTCCCTGCACTTCACATTGCCCTCCTGGCATATCACTCTGCTGCTGGGGGGCAGGAACAACCACCTCTGCCCCCTGTAACTCAGCCTGCCGCTGGGGAGGGAGGATACTGCTCTCCTCTCCCTGCACTTTACACTGCCGCTGGGGAATGGAGACTGGGCTCCGAATTCCCTGCAGGCCCGGTGGAGAGACCTCGGTCCCATCTCCACTGGCCTCCTGGGGTTCTTCCCAGTAAAATTGTACCATCTCTTCCCAGCTGAAGGGGTCTGGATCTGGGTCTGCGCTTCCCTGCTGAGCCTTCTCACTGGAGTGGAACAGATTTTGGTAGCCCTGTTCCAGCTCCATCTCCCGGGTCACCAGGTGGACCAGGTCTTGCTCAATCTTATGAGTGTCGTCCCAGTCATACCTGCTCTCCCTCCACCCCAAGAGATCCTGGAACCGGGCTTGTGTAGCGCTCCCAAACTCAGGCTCTGCAAAAGTCTCCCATAACAAGCCAGGACCATCAAACTCGTCTCCCTCTGGCTTGTCATGCTCAGCTGTCCAGGGTAGGTACTGAGCTTCATACCACCAGAGCGCCTGGTAGGCATCCTCCAGCCACATTTCTAGGTGTTCCAATTCCCTCACCCATTCCTCCAGGGGCTGCTCTCCTAGGAAGGGCATCCGCAGGGCTACTCGCTTCTGCAACCGCTGCTCCTCCTTGGGGAATCTCCCGTCCTGTTGGTATTCCACCATACCCAGTGCCTGGTACCAGATGCCTTTGCGTACTGCATCTCGTTCGTCCATGTCACCCTCCTCGACCTCTACTGCTGGTTCCATGCTGGTGCTGTCAAATTGTAAAATCCAGAGCAATGGTGTCTCCTGTAGCTGTCCTTCTGGCTGTAGGAACGATCCCACCGCTGCCACCAATTGTTACGGACCGTTTCAGCATAAAAGGGGAAAAATCCGTTTAGGCGATAATCCCCTTTTCACAAAAAGGCACAGCTACTGTAAAAGCACCAAAACTCACGAATTCAGATATAAATGAATGCACCAAACTCCCGAACTGCATACCAGGGAATAAGATAGCACTCCAAACTGGAACCTCACGAATAGCGGCTAGCAGACGAACAGGAAAAGCAGACATCAGCTTACACTCCTAGCAGTCAATCTCCAGCAGCATACAGTGAATCCCCCCCAAGAACGAGACAAGGCTCCGTGTTGAGGGTCAAGCAGTGGTCTGAGGTGCTGGGCACCCAGCCTGGTTTTTATTACATGAGTACACATACAGGCCACACCCAGGGGGAGGCATAAAATAACCAATAACATAGATGTTACCTCCCACACATCCCCTCCCCTTAGTGTGACACTTAATCCCATTATGTGTACAGTTCAAAATATACTTTAACATAACTTTCATAACTTTACAACCATACATCGTATCCACATAACAATCACATATTCAGACTCAGCATACTTTAAACATAACCACTCTCAAAAATCATACAAATCCCTCCAGTAAATAAAAAGTTACACGGAAGTCCTTTTATGACCGACCGCAAGCACCTTTTCTTGCCCAAAACAGTTCCATGGATTTGGGCTGTGCGGTCGGTCACTTTCTAGCATAAAAACGGCTAAGTCCCGTTCGAAGTACGGCCGGTACTTCGACTTTAGTCGAAGTGTCGAAGTGAAGTCGATGGTACGGGTCGGCGGTGTTCGAGTTAAAATGGCCGCCGCCACGTGGTCCTTTGTCCGATGCCGGTCACTTCGACGACTTCGACAACTTCGGAAACTCCGGCACTTCGGTAACTTCGGCACTTCGGCTGCATCCGAAGTGCCCTATAAAAAGTGTCAATTCTTCTCCCATAGTAATAAAAGGGCCGAACACTGTTTGTAAAGGGCCCAATCTCCCAGGGCCATAGTCCAAAGGCAGCAGGCGGGCAACCAGGCTCCGCCAATACAATGTGGCGAGATTGGTTTCGTCACACATACAGACACCCACATACATACAGGACCGTCTTTAATATGGATTGGACCCTGGCAAACATTTGCTTGGGCCCCCTGAACCCTGTCGTCCCCTCCCTGGCATGCAATCATGCCCCCCACCCCAACGCAGAGGCGGACGTAAAGTAGAGAGGGCTCTGGTGCATTAATTATTTTGGGCAAGAGGGGGCAAAAGGTAGATACCCATCTTTCATGCAACTCCAACAATGCTTTGACAGCTGGGGCGCTACCATTTTCCCATGCATGCAGGGTTGTATTTGGCACTGAGCAGTATTTGTGTGTTTGAGTGTAAGCATGTTTTTGTATGGAGTATGTTTGTGTGAATGTAGGGTTGTGTCTGTATGTGGAGATGGCATTTAAATGTAAGTATGCATTTATGTGTAGTGTTGGTTTATGAATACACTGGTGTGTTTATATATAATTTTGTTGTTTAAAAAAAGAGGTGTGTTTATATGTAGTGTTGAAGTTTGAATGCAGGTGTGTATTTGCGTGTAGTGTTGAATGCTGAGATGTATGCACAAATACACATGCACTGTCACAAAAACACACACACACTGTGATACACATACACACACAGAAACACTTGCAGATACACATATATACACACAATCATACAGATGCAGCTATACTGACACATTTACACACATTGACACACACACATACAGACACACAACCTGGCACACATGCAGACACACAGATGCACACACGCGCACACACGCAGATTCACTGACAACATACAGATACACAGACACACACAATGACAACATACAGACACACAGATACATAACCTGACAAATGCAGATAGAAACACTGACACACATGCAGATACACACATTGGCTACATACAGATACGTGCACAGGTATACACACTGGCACACACACAGATACATACATACTGACAACATACAGATACACACTGACACACACACACACACACAGACACTGTGACAGACATACTGGCACTGTGACAGAAATACATACTGACACATACACAGACATACTGGCTGGCACACCGACATACATACAGACACACAAACTTACACACAGACATACATACTGACACTCACACAGACATACAAACTGACACACACACACAGACATACAAACTGACACACACACAGACATACAAACTGACACACACACAGACATACAAACTGACACACCGACATATACTGACTGACACATACATACTGACACACACACATACATACTGACACACACACATACATACATACATACTGACACACACACATACATACTGACACACACACAGATATACATACATACATACATACTGACACACACACACAGACATACATACTGACGCACACAAATACATACATACATACTGACACACACAGACATACTTACACACACAAAGACATACATACTGACACACACACAGACATACTGACACACACAGACATACTGACACACACAGACATACTGACACACACAGACAGACATACTGACACACAGACAAACAGAAACATATACATACTGACACACACACACATACATACATACTGACACACAGACAGACATACTGACACACACACATACTGGCACACACACACATACTGACACACAGACAGACACTCTTCAGTTTCCTACCTTTGAAAGAGGCTTCCTTCCCTGGGGTTCAGTGTGCTGGCTGGGGTAGTTGGGAGTTGGGGGTCTGGCTCTCCTTGCTCCCCCTCCTCACTGGATGCTGGCTCAGCAGCCTCCCGCGCGGCCCGATGTCTTTGAGGTGGGAGGAAGTGATTCGCAGACGTCACTTCCTCCCATGCAGCCGTTAAGCAAGGGCCCGGTCGCACGGTTAAAGGGCCACAGTGCCAACCGGACCCCTGCTGGAACATGCTCACTGGGTGGCCCTAAGGGTATGGGCCACCCGGTGGGCCCCCTTAGTGTGCGGCCCCGGTGCAGCCGCAATACTAGCACCGCGGGCCCATTCGGAAGGGAAATATTTTTTAAAAACATTTTTATTGCAGGCGGCGGGGCCCACAGGGCAGCTGCTTTGGGCCCCCTATGAGTAACTGGGCCCAGGGCAGCTGCCCCGTTTGCCCCTCCGTAAAGACGGCCCTGCATACATACAAACACATACATACTTACATACATACAGACACACATGCATACATACTGACATACATACTTACAGACACATACTGACACACATACAGAAACACACACACATACATACAGACACAGATGCATACATACTGACATCATACACACAAAGATGCAGCAAATTTTTCAGCCACCCTCCTATTTCTTACATTTTGGGTGCAGGAGGGTGGCTGGGGCTGATGAGAGTTGGTTTGGCTCTCCCCTCCTCATTCTGGAAGGAAGTGACTGGCCATCACTTCCTCTCAGCACTAGTTGAGGCTGCCATTTTTAAAGGGGCCTGGACGTACTATTAAATGGCCCTGCAACGCTGGCCCCTGAACATATATGCCCATCTGGTGGCCCTAAGTGCATGTGTCACCCAATTAGGGCCGGCGCATCCATAAGGTGGCACAGGGCGCAAGATTTCAGTGACCGGCAGGATGGAAGCACTCCCTCCTGCCAGGCCACCTTCTGTAACCCTGGCGCGGTGTGCGGCAGTGGTGTGATCAGAGACAGCGAGGGAGCTCTAATCTCTCTGCTCTGCTCCCTCGCATGCCTTTTGCTGATGCCGCGAGAGCCAGAATATGACGTCATATTCCAGCTCCCAGCATCAGTAGGCAGCCCGCGAGGGAACAGAGCAGGGAGATTAGAGCTCCCTCGCCGCCTCTGATCACACCACTGCTGCACACCGCCCAGAAGCCCCAGGGACAGATATACACACATACATACACTGCTGTGTGTGTGTATGTAAGGGTACTGTGTGTGAGGGTGCTGTTAGTGTGATGTGCGTGTGTGTGAGGGTGCTGTGTGTAAGGGTGTTTGTGTGTGTGTTTGTTAGGGTCTTGTTAGTGTGCTGTGTGTGTGAGGGTGCTGTGTGTGTGTGTTTGTGAGGGTGATGTTTGTGTGCTGTGTGTGAGAGGGTGCTGTGTGTTTGAGGGTGCTGTATGTGTGTGGGTGCTGTATGTGTGTGGGTGCTGTATGTGTGTGCTGTATGTGTGTAGGTGCTGTGTGGGTGCTGTGTGTGTGTGAGGGTGCTATATGTATGTGTGCTGTATGTGTGTTTGTGTGGGTGCTGTATGTGTGAAGGTGCTGTATGTGTGTGCTTTATGTGTGTAGGTGCTGTGTGTGTGCGCTGTGTGTGGGTGTTGTATGTGTGTGTGGGTGCTGTATGTGTGTGGGTGCTGTATGTGTGTGGGTGCTGTATGTGTGAAGGTGCTGTACGTGTGTAGGTGCTGTGTGTGTGTGGGGGGGGGCTGTATATGTGAAGGTGCTGTATGTGTGTGCTGTATGTGTGTAGGTGCTGTGTGTGTGTGTGATGTATGTGTGTAGGTGCTGTGTGTGTTTCAGGGTGCTGTGTGTGTTTGAGGGTGCTGTGTATGTGTGTGTGTGTGCTGTGTGTGTGCGCTGTATGTGTGTGCGCTGTATGTGTATGTGTGTGGGTGATTGTGGGGGGTGGAGATGGGGGTACGTTACTTAATATTACCCCTCCCTTCTTACCTTATGTAGGGAGGGGGGAATCCTTGTTGCTGCTGCCTTCCCTGGTGGTCCAGTGAAGAGTGAACTCTAGCCTGTGGGGCTAGAGTTCACTCTCGTGAGATCTGAGCGTTGCCACAGCAATGCTCAGATCTCGCGAGAGGAACCCAGCGGAGCTGCTGGTTGAGCTCCCTGGGTCCTCTCCTGCCTCCTTCCCTGCATGTGGGTCAGTGGAGAGGGAGGCTTAGAGCAGAGCCGGCGCTCGGATAGCGCCGGCTCTGCATGAGCCGACAGGGGAGATCCTGAGATCTCCCCTGCCGGTCTCACTCCATAGGCGTGCCGCAGGGATTAGGGTGTACCCCGTGCGCACGCCTATGCCCACATTACTTTCTGGGATTAAATCATTTAACCAATTAAACCATACAGCAAGTTAACCCCCAATGTTGGGATTCCAGTGCCTAATACAACTGCCCCAACTTCCTTCCACTCTGCCTCCAATCTCTTACGATCACAGCTTACCACGAGCCGCCTGGATGAGCTGAAGTTGCCATGCTGGTGATAGTGTACCTCTAAATTATTATTTAAAAATTACAGTTTTTCCCTTAAATGGCTTATCACTTAATCACTGACTTTGTAATCTTCTTCAGTCCAGGACATCACCATGATACCAAGCGTAAATTCCAGCCAGAAACACCTAACGGCAAAGGACATTTATGTTACCAGAGGAGAGTGGTTCTTGGATGATATTACCGTTCACAATTCTACAGATGCAAGCAATTACAGTCGAGTGACATATAATGTAATTTCATATTTCATAGAAATGTAGACACTTCTACCTTTTAAGGCTGATTTTGTCAAAAAGCCTCTACTGTACCAAAGTTGGGAATTTTTACAAATCTTCACTTTTCGGCAAATTTCGTAGCTTGGTTTACAATCCACAGTTTAGTAAATAAACACCAACAAACTTTTGGATTGCTTTGCCTTTTTCTAAGGCATTAGGTTTTCAAGTTGTTGTTCTGTGAATGCAGATGCTCTCTTGCCTTGTTGGAAAAGCACGGGATTCGGTTGTCTTCGAACTGATCCTCGGTTTATTTTTCTATCTAGTTTTCAGTTCTAATTTTTTTTTTTTGCTTTCTATTTTTTTGTGTCCTTGTTGTTGCCTAGGTTTCTTCAGCTTTATTTAACCCGTAACATGGCTGCGGGGGTAGAGTTAGTATTTCTAACACTATAGTGTTCCATTAATTAAAGGGACGATCTAAGTACCAAAACAACTTTAGCTTACTGAAGTGGTGCTGTGGTATAGATCCTGCCCCTGCCATGTCACTGTTTAATGCTCCGCTATTTGAGAGTTAAATCACAATGTTTTTGCCACCCTAGTCATTACCTTTCTGGTTAGAGGAAGCAACCATTATCAGGACACAAGTGATTGACTAGGCATTGGGCTCGTTTTTTTTTATTTTCTACAAACCTTATATTGGTACTTTCTAAACTTTAAATTGGTGGACTATTCTCCTTACATTTACACTTAATTTTTCAAGTTTGATGAAAAATTTATTTTTCAAGTCTGCATGTTCTCGTCTCCTATCCTGTGATTGCACATGTTTATCTACCATTGTCTGTTTATTATATGGGGGAGCTGAGATCACCTGATTGATATTCAGTGACTTTTCAAATCTGACTGACAACTCTTTTATAATTTGTTTGTTGATAAGTATATAGGCTTATTCATTTTATAGCTTCAATTAATAAGTATTTGGACTTTAAAAAAAAAAAAAGATTAAAGATCTTAACAGATTGTAGTAAGGTAAGTAAGATTTGAATGCTACAAAGATTGTTTGTATGTCATAATACATGCAGGGAATTTGCTTTGTCTGTAGATATTGTATATCCTTCCTATTTTTTATATTTCTCTATTTTGGTATCATATTTTGATTCTATTTATCTTTCCTAGATAATAATTAGAAGAGCTTCAGTTGCATATGTTATTAACCTGATCATCCCGTCATTCTTTCTGGTTTTATTGGACGTTGCCAGTATGTTCATGCGAACAGAAACTACAGTGAAGCTTGGATTTAAACTTGGGATAGTTATGGGGTTCTCTGTAGTTTTAGTGATTCTGAATAATATGATCCCCAGCTCTGACAGCATACCTATTTTAGGTAGGTATTTAGCTTAATCTTCAACTGTTGATGACTGATTTGGATTTGAAGGGACTATATATAACTTCCATGTCACTATTATTTGAGTGTGTAAGTGATGTGTGTGTGTGTGTGTCTGTGTATATATATATATATATATATATATATACACTGCTCAAAAAATAAAGGGAACACAACAATAACACAACCTAGATCTGAATGAATTAAATATTCTTCTGAAATGCTTTGTTCTTTACATAGTTGAATGTGCTGACAACAAAATCACACAAAAATAAAAAAATGGAAATCACATTTTTCAACCCATGGGGGTCTGGATTTGGAGTCACACTCAAAATTAAAGTGGAAAAAGACACTACAGGCTGATCCAACTTTGATGTAATGTCCTTAAAACAAGTCAAAATGAGGCTCAGTAGTGTGTGTGGCCTCCACGTGCCTGTATGACCTCCCTACAACGCCTGTGCATGCTCCTGATGAGGTGGCGGATGGTCTCCTGAGGGATCTCCTCCTAGACCTGGACTAAAGCATCTACCAACTCCTGGACAGTCTGTGGTGCAACGTGACGTTGGTGGATGGAGCGAGACATGATGTCCCAGGTGTGCTCAATTGGATTCAGGTCTGGAGAACGGGCGGGCCAGTCCATAGCATCAATGCCTTCATCTTGCAGGAACTGCTGACACACTCCAGCCACATGAGGTGTAGCATTGTCTTGCATTAGGAGGAACCCAGGGCCAACCACACCAGCATATGGTCTCACAAGGTCTGAGGATCTCATCTCGGTACCTAATGGCAGTCAGGCTACTTCTGGCGAGCACATGGAGGGCGGTGCGGCCCCCCAAAGAAATACCACCTCACACCATTACTGACTCACTGCCAAACCGGTCATGCTGGAGGATGTTGCAGGCAGCAGAACGTTCTCCACAAAGTCTCCAGACTCTGTCACGTCTGTCACATGTGCTCAGTGTGAACCTGCTTTCATCTGTGAAGAGCACAGGGCGCCAGTGGCGAAATTGCCAATCTTGGTGTTCTCTGGTAAATGCCAAACGTCCTGAACGGTGTTGGGCTGTAAGCACAACCCCCACCTGTGGACGTAGGGCCCTCATACCACCCTCATGGAGTCTGTTTCTGACCGTTTAAGCAGACACATACACATTTGTGGCCTGCTGGAGGTCATTTTGCAGGGTTCTGGCAGTGCTCATCCTGTTCCTCCTTGCACAAAGGCGGAGGTAGAGGTCCTGCTGATGGGTTGTTGCCCTCCTACGGCCTCCTCCACGTCTCCTGATGTAGTGGCCTGTCTCCTGGTAGCTCCTCCATGCTCTGGACTCTACGCTGACAGACACAGCAAACTTTCTTGCCACAGCTCACATTGATGTGCCAACCTGGATGAACTGCACTACCTGAGCCACTTGTGTGGGTTGTAGACTCCGTCTCATGCTACCACTAGAGTGAAAGCACCGCCAGCATTCAAAAGTGACCAAAACATCAGCCAGGAAGCATAGGAACTGAGAAGTGGTCTGTGGTCACCACCTGCAGAACCACTCCTCTATTGGGGGTGTCTTGCTAATTGCCTATAATTTCCACCTGTTGTCTATCCCATTTGCACAACAGCATGTGGAATTTATTGTCACTCAGTGTTGCTTCCTAAGTGGACAGTTTAATTTCACAGAAGTGTGATTGACTTGGAGTTTCATTGTGTTGTTTAAGTGGTCCCTTTATTTTTTTGAGCAGTGTATATAATATCTATAGATGCGTTTGGCACTTTGCCCATCCATCGGCAAAAAAATTAGGATAAATACCAGGGTGCAGCAGCGATATATATATATATATATATATATATATATGTAGTTGCACTGATGAGGTGCACTCCTGGATTTGTAGAAAGTATTCAGTTTATTGTGCCAAAAAATGTGTTCAACAGATCGATGTTTCGACCTACAAAATGTCTTTTTCAAGTTCTGATCTTGAAAAAGACCTTTTGGAGGTCGAAACGTCGATCTCATCATTGCGACTATATATATTGTGATTTTTATATATATATATACATATATATATATATATATATATATATCTGGAAGTCAATGCCTGTATATTGTCATTAGTATATATGTCTCTGTGTACTTCTTTGTATGTCTATGAGTTTGTTTCTGTATGTATGTGTTCTTAAATTTGTGTATATCATTGTTCCCATAATCTGGTTGAACGTCATTCCTTCTGCAGCAAAAGCACAAATTTCAGTATAGAGTAATGTTATTTATTTCCTGCTATTATTAATATAGTCTATATAAGGCCTTAAAGGAGCACTGAAACATTAGGAATGCAAACATGTATTCCTAACACTTCCGTGTCCTTGTCCCTAATAACAAGGCCCCCCTCCCTCCAATTCCGCAAAAAGTAATACAAAAATATTTTTGCTCACCTTTTATGAGCACAGATGCTCCCTCAGTGCTGCTTACCTCTCCTCCAATCCAAGGCTCCTCCAATTTACCCACAAGGAAGCATTTAGCCAATGCTTTTCTATGGGGGCTTCAGTCATGTGACGCAGATAAGCAGTGGGGGGGGGGGATCAGGTTAATAGGAGCACTGGAAGTAATAAAAAGGTGCTTTGGGGCCATTGAGAAGGAGAGTAGTGGTGCTGGGGAGACAATTCTGGATTTGAATAGCTTAAGGAGAATAGTTTGGGAGTGACAGGAAGCAGAGTTTGGGAGTGAACAGGTGTGGAGTTTGGCAGGGGGCTCAAGTTTCGTTTTGGGCTCAAACCACAGATATTTTTTGTTGCAATGATCCTGCTATTAGCCCATTAAGGGAAAAAACGCATTGTATACATCATATAAATATAGCCTGTTCAATCTTGGAAAGTCAAAGAGCAAAGATGATCATCGAAATGCATTTAAACACTTCAGGATAGTCTCTACCCCTCCTTATAGCCACAATAAACCCCTAATGTTAAAATACGTTGAACAGTTGATCGGTGCACAATTAAAAACGTCTTCCTAAAAAGGAACCATGTGTGGTTTTGAACCTATTTTAGTCCAAAGCTCCTAGTGCAGGGATAGGCAACATTTGGCACTCCAGATGAAGAGGATTACATTTACCATAATGCTCTTACATGGATAATGCTGGCAAAGCATCAGGGGAGATGTAGTCAACAACAGCTGGAGTTTTGACGGTTTCCTACCCCTGTCCTAGTGGTTCTTTGAGTGGCAAGCCCTATAGCCGTGGAAATTAGTAAATCAAAATACTGAAATACATCAAATACGTGAAGTGGTTTTGGTGCTCAGAGACTACCTATGAAAAATAATATTGTTGGGTTTTTTTTGTCTAAAAAGAAAATTCTATTTACTCAAACTATTTACTAAAATGGCTCTAAGTTTTTGACTGGACCATCCATTAACCGATTTCTCCTACACAGGTATTTTCTGCGCGATGTGTATGGGCATAATGGTGGTGAGTAATGTAGCCTGCTTGGCAACACTGTATATGGAAACACGTGAAACTCACCAAGAAGTCCCGCCATGGGTAAAGTTCTGGGTCTTGAAACATTTGGCACGCGTCCTTTGCTTCCATCTAGAATCAACAGACGCAAATCTGGTCACTGTGGTGAAAGTTGAACAAAGTGAGTATAAATTTATAAGAAAGACTATGCAACAAATATTTAAAGCAGTTATCTCACCAAGAAAAATATTTTTGGGTAAAATAAATAAATAAATAAATCCTTTATGAAATGCTTGTACAGACTGTGTTAACATTTCAGTGAAATTCATATTCAGCAAACGATATCATGAGACAAAGTAGGGACAATAAAATAGGGACTGTAAAAGGTTTGAAAAACTTGACAAAAAGCAGAGATACCATTGTCAAGGTTCGTCACTTCCCACAGCTGCTGTGGGAAAAAGGGATTGCATCACTCATTGATAGACAAGATCAATGGAGGCTCTTGTGGTCTTGATTGATCCTCCATAGATATCAGACATACTCCCACGCATGTGCAAGAGTCCAGCACTGACAAGGGCTCAGGCGGATGAAGATCTAAGATTGCAGCACCCTTGGGTAACTCACCAGGCAACTCACCACCGTTACACACCAGGGTCACGATATTCCATTCAGAAGACTTTACAAAATATGCCAAAAACTCGAGATGTGGACATAGTCACTTTAAAAATGTAACTATCTGTGTTTCCTTTTCTTATACCTAGCTGTTGAAGATGGTACCAGAACAAAGAGGAAAGCTGAACTTCAGGACAGAAGTAAATGTTTTTCCAAAGAAGCAGATGTTACTTTGGAAGTAAAGTTGTTAAAAGGGTTACTTGCAGAAGTTCTGAAGATCCACCAACATGTGATTAGCTATAAGAGCAAGAATGATGCCAAGTCTGAATGGCAGCTTGCAGCCTTGGTAGTGGATCGGTTTATCCTTATTGTGTACCTCATCATTATTATTATAATGTTTGGCATTCTGATTGGGGTTTGGTGTAGCTGAGTGGTATTAGGGGAAAACAAAGGTCCAGAAGCAGAACACTAAGTCATGGGTTTACCTAGGTAGTTTTGCTCCTATGCTGGAATAATCTGTTAGCACATCTGGGCTGTAAAATGTTTTGGGTATCCCACGCAGGGCCAGTGCTAGACTATTTTGCGCCATAGGCATACTTGCACCTGCCCTCTCAAAACAAAAATTCCCAACTCTTATGTCTCTTTCACCTCACAGTGCCATTATGTGTCTCTTTTTCCACTTCCCTAGCCACTCTTTGTGTCTCTCCTGCAGGCCATTTGTGTGTCTCTTTCACTCTCCATCCCCCCTTGTGTGTCTTTTACCACAGTGCATTTGGGAGTCTATTTCACCCTCCCAGTCCCTCTGTGTGACTCTTCCCCCACCCCTTTTTGTGTCTCTCCCCTAGCATAGTTATATGCCTCTCCCTGCACCCCTTTGTGTCTCTTTTTCCCTGTCCCCAACTCTTCTGAGTGTCTGTGCTCCCTTATCCTGTGTGTGTGTCATTTTCCAAGCCCCTCTGTGTGTATAATTTTCCCCTTCCCCAGCCCCTCTGTGTTTGTCATTATCTCCTTCCCCAGTCCCTTTTGCGTGTATTTATCTCTTTCCCCTTGTGCACCTGCTCACTTCTGTATCCTTCACCCGGTCTGACAGGAATCTGATTGTTACTCCCAGCGATCGGTTTGTGCAACCACACTACAAGAAGTGAATGGCATCAGTGCATAATAAACTGTGATGTATTTTTACACTCTACACTGTCAATATTCTTATGCTATTTCTTCTAAATGTAAGGTAGAGTGTATCATAATAAAGAGAAATTTGTATATTTGTTAAATTGTAATTTTTTTAATATAATTATAACAGAATCCCACTACATACAATTCACTGTAGCAATCTCACTGACATGCACACATACTCACAAGCTCAATACACAAAGCTCACTTCAGAAAGCTCACTACACACAAGTTTACTGATATGCACACAAACTCACTACACATGCTCACTACAGAAAGATCACACAGCTCACTGACACACACACAAACTCACTACAGAAAGCTCACCACACACATAATCTCATTATACAGAGCTCACTACAGAAATCTCACTGACACACACACACACACACACACACACTACTACAGAAAGCTCACCACACACATGCTCACTGACACACATGTAAACTAATTATACAGTAATCACATGAACACACACAGCTTACTACAAACAGCTAAATGTCACACAAGCTCACTATCACTTACCCCTTGTTGTGGATGAAGGGTTGGAAGGTACCTTATACATGTCATCTAAGCTGTTCCTATCAGCATGGCCACTTGGTTGGGGGTGGGTGCAAAGCTTAGGTGCGGACTTTGCCTCCTACAGCATGTACTTGGCATGCAAATCTATTTGTGAGAAGCTGAAAGGGACTCTAGGGGTCACCCCGCAATGTTTTATGGCCACCGAGTGGAGGGCTGGCAGGCGAGGAAATGTGGACAGCAGCTGCCCAAGCTGTTCTGATTTGATGTTTGGTGTTACACTGTTATGGACACTATCCTTCACAGCACCTGCAAATAAAATATTTAGCTGCACATATAGGCTGGCTTCTGAGGAGACACACATATATTTACTATGGGTCAAAGGATAGACTGACATCTGTCGTACAAGTCCAAAGATGCTATACCAGGTGGGGTCTACTATTTGGCCAAATCACAAATATTACATACAAACACACTCCTGCATTCAAAGTCCAAAATTATACAAACACACGCCTTCACTCAAACACCAACGCTACACACAAAATTACATCCACATTTAAAAGCCAACACTTCATCGAAACTCCTGCAAATAGACGCAAACATTAAGTACAAACACACCTCTGTATTAAAACACTAAATTTATATACAAGCACCTCTTCAATCAAACACAAACATTACACACAAAAGGACACCTGCATTTAAAAGCCAACACAACATACAAACACACCCCTTTCAGACGCAAACACTGCACACAAGTGCACCACTGCATTACAATGGTAACAGTACATACAAATGCACTCCTACATACACACACATACTCTGTACAAAAACAAGCATACATTCAAACGCACAAACACTGCTCACAAATACTACCCTGCAAGGATGGCCAAATGGTAGATCCCCACCTGGTATAGCATCGTTGGCGTTGTATGACGGATGTTAATCTACCTTTTGGGCACTCTTGCACTAGAGAGGGTAAAAAAAAAAAATTCCCGTCCCTGGCTGCACCATTGATTATTATGTATAAAGTATCAATACAATCCATAGCACTGTACATTGATTAAAGTTATGTTTTTATTCAGGTTTCAGTCAGGAAAGTGAACAGTAAAAATTATACTACATATGAGTGTTTTGAGCCAGTAATACGTTAAAATTCTAGTAGCTCTTTCCCTTAGCCTAAATAGTACTTTATATATTTGAAACAAGTTTCTCCACTTTAACATTCTCAAATTCTTTAGCACAGAAAGATTTAAATTCCACCCTCTAACAAAATACTCTCAGCACAAGCTAATAAATTACAGCAGGAGAGCGGAAAACACACCAATTTCAGTTGGTTCTCAGCATAAAATGTCGACACATTTTGTGTCGGTGGTTCTCTCGTTAGCCTTGTTGGGTAAGTTATTTTGCAATATTTTTAAATTGTAGTCAGGAGGTTACTAGATTTTCATTTCAGGGCTCCAAAGTTTTTGAATGTCACAAATAAGGTAGCTGAATATTTGTGGAAGAATGTCTCAAAAACTTGACTTCTTTCACTTCCTGGTTTGTGGAAAAAGACCTGTCTCTGGGATGGTACACTTGTAAACAAACTTACCATGTGTATATAAGAAAGATTATAATTTTATGATATGTTTTTAAACTGCAAGCCTTTTTGTCATTTACGTTTTTATTTAGATATTTCCTATACAGCAAGTATATATACAAAGGGACACACACACACACACACACACACACACACACACATATATATACATACACATACATACATATATATACATACACATACATACACACACATACATACATACACATACATACACACACATACATACATACACATACATACACACACATACATACACATATATATACATACACATACATACATACACATATATATACATACACATACACATACATACATACACATATATATACACACATACATATATACACATATATATACACACATACATATATATACACATACATATATATACACATATATATATATATATACATATATATACACATATATATATATATATATATATATACACATACATACATACATACATATATATATACACACACATACATACATATATATATACACACACATACATACATATATATATATATATATACACACACATACATACATATACATATATATACATATAAAAATAGAAAAAAAAATCTTGCACTCCATATAATTAGAAATGTACTTGCCCGGTGCTTGTCCAGCAAAATGTAGATCAATGTGGAAAGGATAGCACTCTCAGGACTCCAATATAAAATTTTACTTTTAGTTATTAAAGTAAAAAATCGACGTTTCAGTCTGCTATTCACAGACTTTCATCAGGACTAATCGATTAATGATTAGTCCTGATGAAAGTCTGTGAATAGCAGACTGAAACGTTGATTTTTTTACTTTAATAATTAAAAGTTACATTTTATATTGGAGTCCTGAGAGTGCTATCCTTTCCACATTGATCTATATATACATATATATATATATATACACAATAGTAAAGAATTCTTGCACTCAGGCTATAATAGTAAAGTGTACTTGCCGGGTGCTCAAACCTGGGACTTTCAATATCCAACAAAAAGTAGTGATGGTAGCACTCACGGTCTTCGGTTAAAAATCTTTCATCAGGATCAAAAGTCCTAAGAGAGGACTGAAACGTTGATCCTAGACATTATGTTTTAATTCTTGTTGAATAAAGAAGATTTTTAACCGAAGACCGTGAGTGCTACCATCACTACTTTTTGTTATAGAGATATATATATATATATATATATATATATATATATATATATATATTAGATGCCAAGATCCAATCTACACTACTATATATAAAAAAGCAAAAAAAATCCTTGCACTCTCACTGTATTCAAGATTGCCGTGTGCCAACGCCTGCAGGCTGATTCAAATAGAGGATCCACAAGTAAGGCTGCACTCCACGGTCTTCTTAAAATTCAAAATACTTTATTAAATATAGATTAAAATGATCACCGTTTCGGGGGGCGGTGCCTGGCTGCTGAACAGAGCAGAAGCTTGATGCTCCAGATCTTGCTCTGTACAACAAATAAATCGACAATAAGGGCACAACACGACCTCAGACGCCAAATAAAAGATAGAGAATGAGAGGGGAAGCGCTGCGGATCAACCTGGCACCAAACAAGCAAATCTTTCCAATGGAGGCACTCGAGGATTGTTTCCAGCCTACAAACGTGGTCAGCACGGAGGAGGTGGCCGCTCCTCTGCTGCCATACAAGCCTGGAACCTTGAATCAAGGCTCTTGCCCCCCACCCCCCCCAAGGATCCCCAAGGTGGGGGTTATCCGGGCACGACACAGCCACGCTCACTCACCCAAAGGCTGGATGATGTGAAAAGCCCTCCTCCGCTTCCTCAACAATCCACGCCGGCACTGAGCCGTGCAGGGGATCCAATCATGCTGCCGACAACAGCTGTACCGAAGGGTTGGAACGCTGCACAACGACCATCTCCGCCGGGGAACGGAGACTCTGCCGCCTTGCACAGTATCTCTGCCATTGAGCCAACCCCACACTCACTTTCTATTCATCCTGCATTGCTGCAACCCAGGAGAACACAGCGTGGAGTTAAGCGGTAAGCCTTGCTGGACTCTGACCAGTTGCCTGCATCGACGGACACTAGCATCCTGCTGCACAAACTTGGCAGATCCCATCTTGCATCGCTGCGGCCCAGAGGAAACCAGCATAGAGTCGAACGGCAAGCCTTGCTGGACTGTGCTCAGATCCCTGCATCGGTGGACACTCACTGCCTGATAGCAGTGCTCTCTCCTTTTCTACTTATATTTCTCAACTAGGGTTAACCCCTTCACTGCCCTAAGATCTGTTTTACATTAGCTTCCACTTTTTCCAATTTTGTATAATTACAGAATCTTTTCGATAGAAAACACAAACAGTCATAGCTCCCAAGTGTCATGTATCTGGTGGAGGTGGTGCTGGAGGGACCTCACAGGATGCAGCTATAAGAAAACACATACCCGATGCTAATCTATCGCTTTCATCTTCCAAGTAAATCCATAAGTCTAACGGCAGTGTCCGGTAAACATAGGCGTGCGCACGGGGTGTGCCGGGTGTGCCTGGGCACACCCTAATCCCCGCGGCACGCCTATGGAGTGAGACCGACAGGGGAGATCTCAGGATCTCCCGTGTCGGCGCATGCAGAGCCGGCGCTATCCGAGCGCCGGCTCTGCTCTAAGCCTTCCTCCCCACTGCAGTATGGAGAGAGGCAGGAGAGGACCCGGGGAACTCAACCAGCAGCTCCGCTGGGTTAATCTCGTGAGATCTGAGCGTTGCCACGGTAAGGCTCATATCTCGCGAGAGTGAACTCTAGCCACAGGCTAGAGTTCACTCTCCACTGGACCACCAGGGAAGGCAGCAGGAACAAGAATCCTCCCTCCCTACATAAAGTAAGAAGGGAGGGGGGGTATTAAGTAATGTACCCCCACCTCCACCCCCCACAATCACCCACACACATACAGCACACACACCCACACACACAGCTCCCACACAGCACACAGATACAGCACCCACACACACACAGCACCCACACAGCACCTTCACACATACAGCACACACACACACACACAGCACCCACACACATACAGCACCCTGTGGGGATATTTATGGGATAATAATTGTAAACAGAGAGAATTGCCCACGATTTCAATTCTCAGATCCTTAATCGTTATCGTGTTAAATTAAATGTATAACCATATACCGGTAATTAAAAATCACAAATTGTTATAAAAATAGATATTTATTTCTTAACAATTTAAATAATAATGATGAGTAACATGCATGATAATAATCAATGGAATTCGAGTATAACATGAATATGTAATACAATATGGCAATAATAATTAATATGCAGTATAAAAACAATATGCAATACAATAGGCAATTTACTTCCTGGTTAGTACAGCATAGACTCCATTAGCTGTCAAGACTGATTTACGACCCTTTCTTTACAGCTAAGGAAACAAAGTTTTAAGGAGACAGAGCATTCCTTAGAGCTGCAGTAAAACTTTCTGGCAGAAGTAACCCTTTCAATGCTGGTTAGACCTCCTAAGTAGTTAAGATTTACTCCTATGTAATATTAAATAAAAATAATATTTAAATAGTCAGTAACCACTCCTTGATCCATCCAATGAGAAATCTACATGTTACATAAGCTGAAATTTTAATTAATTTGTCTAAATAGATATTTTATCTTATTTTAGAGCCAATCAATACAGCTGGATAAATGGTCATGATATGCTAACGTGATATTAATCACACAAATACATTAATGATTATATTGATCCCAGCTGCAGATGGGATGCTATAACCATATATATATTCTTTAATAATTAAGATTTCTAAATATGAAATCAAACATGATTTATCCAGTCATATATCATGCTATTCATTTTAATTAATTTAAATTAATTAATTAAATGCCTGTATATTTACCAGTTATGTAGATATTTTCTCATCAGATATCCTCAGGTAGCTAAATGTCATAGATCTCTTTCTCTGCATGGAGTGTGAGAGTTTCTTGGTTACTCTGGTCGCCCGATTCTGCCTGGATCTCTCTGAATCTCCTCTTCCCTTGTCTTAACTTTTTAAAGGGAAAAATTCCTTAGGTGATAGCCAATCACAAATGTGGGGTGTGGTTGCCTTCTAGGTAATCATTTTAGTATTTGAACTCAAGAGGGCAGCCTTGTTCCACTACACATACCTATCCAGGAAAGGGTTAACTTTTCCTGGTGGCTATTTTTGACGTCATTTACGTTATCTTTATGTAGTCAATAACTCAGATCTTCTGTCAGATCAAGAGAATTTCTTCAGACTATGCGTCTGCAAATTCTGCTATAATTCCTAAAATTGATAGTTTGTGAACTAAGTTTCACCTTAAACTATAATGGGACGTTGTACAATATCGAAAGTAAAATTTAATTATTTAATCTCCTCTGTCACCTAAGTCTGGGAATAGAATTTATACAGTCTGTCCATCCCCCGTTCTCAATGTCTTATCTCTGTTGTTTATATACACATTCCATTCAGCTTGGGCAAAGCAGTCAGTCAAAGAGAAAGGATAGAAATTTTGTGTCTCTTTGTTAACTTGAAGATACAAAATGGAGTCTGGTCTTTTTAGCAATGACTTCAGAATATACACTTTGTATTTCTATCATAGCACAAATGTCTGCCGGTATAAATACCCTGACATAACCCCCCTTAGTGCCTGTCATAGCCAATTAATTTAGCTTATGATTAGGCACTATGGAAGTCACAAGACATATTGTGCAATCATATCATTTCTGACATAGGTCCATGCGTGGGATGAACATGTTTGTATATATTTGTACCTGTAAGTGTTTTGAACTTTATGCTTAGTACAATCAACCATAGTAACATCATTATCATAACACACCCAATAACAATCTTAACATGGATGAACCAGTCAACACGATCAATAAGGTCAGTATCTAACTCAGAGTATTTAAATGTGTCCACAGAAATGTTATCTTTCTTGATTGACATTTGGATATTGTGGTTGGGCTTATGGTCCAGCAAGAACTTTAGATTAGGATCTAGAGGGATATCTAGATTCTGGAAGGGATCCACCATCTCAATAGCACTTTCGAGGACGTCAGTGTACACTGGGTATAGCGTAACGTCACCGATGGTGATACGAGAGTCGTGGGGTACCTTGATCAGTGATACAGGTGCTGGTAAGGCAATTACTTTATTAGTCACCTGGTCCCTGCGAAAAACACTCATGTTTTTAAGACATGTGCTTACCAACCATTTATCTTTTACTAAGATAGAATGTACTAACGCATTACTGTCGGTTTTTGACATAGTCACTTGACATGTTTCAGAGCCATGTTTAAGGTACTCGATTCCACACAAAGCATTGGTAGAATCGTACACAAAAGGTTTTCCATCACATTGGAAATTATTGTCTTTGAATTTTTCCCAGTCATTCAAAACTGGTATTGAATACCAATCTGGTATCCACGGTTGAAAAGCCAAAACATCTGGGGTTTGGACTTTTACATGGATATTTTCCTTCCATGTACCAACGTTGTAAATTGTTTTCATTTGAAAAATGTTTTTGGGAGTTACATATGGTATGGCCAATAAAAAGCAAATCTCCATACGTTCCGGGTCAATTAAGAGAGGTATAGCGCTCCCCATCTCAAAGGCCAGATTTAATTGCATAGGCTCAATTGTTTCTCCATCCACATTGGCAAGCATCGCATGAACAATATCCTTGGATACAAAATACAGAGGTATGCGTCCCCCTGCCAATTCGATCATTCCAGTTTGCACTTCGTCGAGAAAAGCAAGTGTGTGGAACAATATTGGGTCATGCAGAAATAGAAGTTCACGCTTAAATAAGTCATGACTTTGGTGCAACTCAGTGGATTTGGCAATTAACTCTGAATGCAAATTTGTTGTAACAACTGTGTCTTCCACAATAGTTAACACGTCTTGGAGAAGTGTTCTTTGCTCTTTTATCACCTGATGAATATCGTTAATGTGTTGCTTTAGCGCATAGATTTCCATATCCAGCTTTTGGACAGTAATAGAGTTGGCTGCAGACATTCCAGTTGCGACAACTGCACCAACAGTGGCACAAACTAATGCAACAATTATAGCGGTGAGGAACCTTTTGGGTCGGTTACTCATCGAAATAGAACTGGATACAAATGGTTTCCGGGCTTGCTCCAAGATGTTTCGCACACGGTCCTGTGCTCTTTGGAGGTGCATCTGGTACCAAGTCTGTAACTCAGGAAGCTGCATCGATGAAATGTTGTACGCCTTCGATGGGAATCTTGGGGTCCAAGCTGATGAACACACGTCGGGTAAGGATCCTCTTTTCTGTTAAGATGAACCCTGGTGTCTCTTGAATCAGGATGCCGGAGGATGGTCCCATCTCTGCGATCGGGTCGGTCCGTAGCTCTTGGCACAGGAGCAGTACGATCCAGAAACACGCCACATCCTTCTTGGACATCTTTCGACAGTCACGGATCAGACTTATCTACTAATGATTCAAGGTTTGTTAAGTATACAAACTTATAACAGTGTGACATCACTTGGCCTAGGACAACACATTATTATGATTCATCAACATATGTATTCTCTCTAATTCTATTTTTATAACTTCATCCCTCACTACATTTATTACTGACTCCTCAGCAATATGCCTATAGCAGTAAAACAAGCTAGTAACCTGCTTAGAAATGTAGTTATTGGATGGCAAGGAAATGGTTAATGACATGAACATACATGAGATCATGACACATCGCAACATTTCGCATCATACTATACCACGTGAATCAAGCATTCATCCAGGTTAGTCGTTCACCCTTCTGCATCCGAATCCACACCTATAATCCTTAATTGAGATTTAGGATGACAAGCACGCAACTGGTTAATGTGAACCCACTTTTCAATAAAATCACCATCCTTAGGAATTTTTATTTTGTATGCTACTGGGGAAATTTTGTCAATGATGACATATGGCCCTTTCCAAGAAGGTAAAAATTTCTTTTCCTTGACTTGATTTCGCGCAAAATTATACAGATAGACTTGATCTGTTCTCATATTCCTTTTTCGTGGTTTTTAAATCGTAATAGGTCTTAACCCCTGTCGCTGCTTTTTCTAGATTCTTTTGGGCAAAAGCAAACGCATGCTGTAAATGCTTGCGCAAATCTTTGATATACTGATGCGTAGTGGCAGCATTGATCAAATTATGATCCGAAGTACGATATAGTAAATGCTGTGGTAAAACCATCTTCCTTCCTGTCATCAATTCAAAAGGTGACAATTTGGTAGCAGTGCTAGGTGTAGCTCTAATCGCCATTAAAATTAGGGGCAATTTAATGTCCCAGTCTTTACCAGACTCCTTAACGTACTTTTTCAGAATATTAACGATAGACTGGTTATATCGCTCTACCCCCCCGCTAGACGCAGCGCGGTATGCAATATGTAGCTTTCGTTTAACACCTAGAATATTCCACATCTTAGCCATTACTTCACTGGTAAAATGACTACCTCTGTCTGACTCAATTCTTTGAGGCAGACCGAACCTGGAAAAGACATGGTTAATCAACAAAGTGGCGCACACGGTACTCGTGTTCTCTTTACAAGGCAAACATTCTATCCACTTTGTGTACATACATGTAACGGTTAACATGTATTTGTTACCTCTTGAAGATCTTGTTACAGAACCTATAAAGTCAATTTGGATATCAGACCAGGGTAATGACACCCCCCTCTTCTGAAGTGGTGCACGATGGGTTGGACCATGGGGTTGATATTGCGGACAAATCAAGCATCCCTGACAGTATGTCTTAACATCTCTTAACATGTGTGGCCAATATGCATAATCACGCAATATCTCATATGTGATCTTATCACCACGATGCCCAGATGTAGGTGCATCATGTGCGTGTTGGAGCATTAACCCTCGGTATACAGTTGGGACTACCCATTGTTGAATACCATGTTTAGAAGTTCTGACCAGCAACCCATCTATGATACTAAATTGGACTTTATATCTCATCAAGATTCTTAAATCTTCATTATCTTTGCAATCCTCATCTGTGATGGGATTGGCAGTAGGGTCTTCTATATGTTTATAGAATATGCTTATGACAGGATCATTCTTCTGACTGGTAATCAGGTCCTCACTAGGAGCTTCTTGACTCCATTGCACGACATTTAAGTCGGCATTATCTCTAGCCTGTCGTCTAGTTATGGCCTCAACGTGAATTGAACCCATAAGATCATCAATATCTAGGGTTTCACCATTGATGGCTGTTTGTTTTGCCAGTGAATCGGCTAAGTCATTACCATCCTTGTCAATACCTTCTATCTTAGAATGGCCTTTGGTTTTCTTCCAATATATGGTTAAACCATGTTCCTTAATCAACTCATCGATTTTACAAAACAATTTCCCATGTTTAACAGGTTTGTTATTGCTTTTCAGCATTTGGTTACGTTTCCAGCTAGGTAGATATTCAACGAAACTGTTGCGAACATAGTTGGAATCAGTAATGATAACAAATTCTGTGATACTATATTCTATTGCCATTTGAATGGTCTTATATACTGCACAGAGTTCGGCTATCTGACTGCTTTTGGGACCAATACTGTATCCTACAGATACATTGGGATAATCACCTATCCAGGCGATTCCGATACCTGCCACTAACTTCCGTTCAGCACCAGCGATGTGGTGATATGAACAACCATCAATGTATACCCACGGTAGTGGTCGACAGTATTCCTCGTCATAAACTTTATAAGGGGATAGCAATTGCTCTTCTAGGAAATCATCTCCGGTGTCATTATCATCCAGTGATGGAGCAGTACAATCATGTAATTCTGCTAAACCTTGGGCAACTGGGCTTCTCTTATTATGTTTATAACGGACTTCTAACGGCCATCCCTGTAAGGATAGAGTCAATGCAGTAATCCGACTGTTAGAGAGATTACCGTCTCTAATTCTTTCACTCTGCAGATACTGTAGAGGTTGGTGAGCTGTTTCTACAATTATTTTCTCACCTTGGATATAGCTACGAAATTTTGTAGTTGTCAGGATCGGGACAGGGATCCAACACGCAGAGTACAAACAGTAGCCAGATACGTATACCGGACCTTAGAATGGCCGGACTAACGTAAGTAGTACAGTATAGAATGGTCAAAGACAAGCCGAGGTCGAGGGTAACAGAAGACAGGTAAGCGAGAGACAAGCCGAATCAAGGGTAACAGAGATAAGCAGAGTAAGGTAAACAAGCCGGGTCAAAACCAAAAGGGATAATAGAATACACAAGCACTGAGTGACTAGAACAAGCTAGAACCACGACAGGGCAATGAGCTAATGAAAGAAGCTCTGTTAAATACCCTGTTCAGAGCAGTAACCACGCCTCCGAGGCGTCCTGATTGGTCCTGCAGCAATTGACTGACAGGTCGTTCCGGGGGAGTGTCCTGCTGACTACTTCCTGCCTAGATGCTGTAAAAGGCAGTCACTCCCTCGCGGCCGGCCTAGCATGACCGGATAGACTGCGGGGAAGGGAGCCATCAGACCGTCTGCATGGAGGAACAGCTAAGTCTCTACCTCTTTCGGAGGTAGAGACCACAGGTACCCTGACAGTACCCCCCCTCTCAGATACGCCCACCGGGCGGAATGAACCGGGACGAGATGGGAAGCGAGAGTGATACGCCCTGCGGAGACGGGGAGCATGAACATCCTCCTGAGGTACCCAACTCCTCTCCTCAGGACCATATCCCTTCCAATCAACCAGATATTGTACTCTCCCCCGGGAGATTCGAGAATCAATAATAGAGTTAACCTCATACTCCTCCTGACCCTCCACCTGAACGGAGCGAGGAGGGGCTATTGTGGAGGAAAATCTGTTACATATGAGTGGTTTCAGCAATGAAACGTGAAACGAGTTCGGGATGCGTAAGGTATTAGGAAGAGCTAAACGATACGCAACTGGATTGATACGGGTCAGCACCCTGTAGGGTCCAATATAACGAGGAGCGAACTTCATGGAGGGCACTTTTAAACGGATGTTCCTCGTGCTCAGCCATACCCTATCACCAGGAACAAAGACCGGAGCCGCCCTTCTACGTTTATCAGCGTGTTTCTTGACCAACATAGAGTTGTGCACAAGGATTTGTCGAGTTTGATCCCACAACTTCCTCAAATTGGCAACATGAACATCAACCGACGGTACCCCCTGGGAAGGAGAATCCGAAGGAAGAATAGACGGATGAAAACCATAATTCATGAAGAAGGGGCTTGAATGAGTAGAATCGCAAACGAGATTGTTGTGTGCAAACTCCGCCCAAGGAATCAAACCGACCCAATCATCCTGGTGTTCAGAAACAAAGCATCGTAAATATTGTTCAATTTTCTGGTTGGTACGTTCAGCAGCTCCGTTAGACTGAGGATGATAGGCAGAAGAAAAGTTTAATTTAATACCAAGTTGAGAGCAGAAGGACCTCCAAAAGCGGGAAACAAATTGGGAGCCTCTGTCCGATACAATTTGAGAGGGTATCCCATGTAGGCGAAAAATCTCCTTAGCGAATATCTCTGCCAATTCGGGAGAAGACGGGAGTTTAGGCAGGGGAATGAAGTGTGCCATCTTAGTAAACCTGTCAACCACGGTGAGGATAACAGTCTGTCTTTTAGAGATAGGTAGATCGACAATAAAGTCCATGGCCAAACAGGACCATGGTCTTTCTGGAACCTCCAAGGGTTGCAGGAATCCACATGGAAGCGTATGGGGTTGTTTGGTTTTAGTACAAACTTCACATGCAGCGATGAACTCCTTAATATCCCTCCGTAAAGCAGGCCACCAGAAGTCCTTAGAGATCAACGCGTAAGTCTTGCGAATACCAGGATGTCCCGCCATCTTGCTATTATGTAAACACTGTAAAAGTTCCAGTTGAAGAGCAGGAGGAACGAAATGACGGCCCGCAGGAGTCTGTTTAGGTGCTAGATGTTGCAACTTAATGATCTCGGCCAATAATGGAGAATGAATCCTGAGATTCGTATTAGCAATGATATTGCATTTCGGAACTATAGAAGAAAGAACTGGTTCAGGTACAGTAGAAGGTTCATATTGGCGAGATAATGCATCGGCTTTAGAGTTTTTAGAACCAGGTCTGTAAGTCAGTACATAATTGAAGTGCGTCAGGAATAAGGACCAACGAGCTTGTCTAGAGGATAAGCGCTTAGCCTCCCCAATATAGGACAAGTTTTTGTGGTCCGTCAAAATCGTAATAGGGTGTAGGGTCCCCTCCAACAAATGTCTCCACTCCTTTAAGGCTTTAATGATTGCTAACAGTTCCCTTTCCCCGATGTCATATCTGCTCTCAGGCCCAGAAAATTTCTTAGAGAAGAAACCACAAGGGTGTAACGGTTTATCCACCCCTAACCTTTGAGACAGAACAGCCCCAACTGCTGTCTCAGAGGCATCGACCTCGAGCAAGAAAGGCAGAGTCGTATCAGGATGGACTAGAATGGGAGCCGAGGCAAAAAGTTCCTTGAGAGTCTTGAAAGCACCCAGAGCCTCCTTAGACCAGAACTTAGTATCAGCCCCTTGTTTGGTCATATTGGTAATAGGCGCAATGATAGAGGAGTATCCTTTAATGAAGCGCCTATAGTAGTTGGAAAAACCAATAAACCTTTGGATAGCCTTGAGTCCTTTGGGCAAGGGCCAGTCTAAAATAGATTGAAGTTTTACAGGATCCATTTTAAAACCTTCCCCAGAAATAACGTATCCAAGAAAGTCTACCTGAGACTGATCAAAACTGCACTTCTCCAATTTGCAATATAGACCATGTTGCAGCAGCTTGTGTAATACCTTTCTGACCTGTCTATGGTGAGTCTCAATCTCCTTAGAGTGTATTAGTATGTCGTCCAGGTAAACGATAACACAATCATGCTGAAACTCCCTAAGTACCTCATTAATCAAATCTTGAAATACTGCAGGAGCATTGCATAGTCCAAATGGCATAACAGTGTATTCGTAATAGCCATACCGGGTATTGAATGCCGTCATCCACTCGTGACCTTGCTGGATTCTCACCAAATTGTAAGCCCCTCTGAGATCTAACTTGGTGAAGATTTTGGAGCCCTTAAGACGATCAAATAACTCGGTAATCAGTGGGATAGGATAGGCATTTCTGACAGTTATTTTATTCAAGCCTCGGTAATCGATACAAGGTCTCAGCGTGCCATCCTTCTTCTTAATGAAAAAGAACCCAGCCCCGGCCGGAGAAGAAGACCTCCTGATGAATCCCTTTTCTAAATTCTCCCGAATATACTCCTCTAGAACCGAGTTTTCCTGAACAGACAAAGGATATACATGGCCCCTCGGAGGCATAGTGCCGGGTAGAAGCTTAATCTTACAGTCAAATGACCTGTGTGGAGGCAAAGAATCGGCATTCTTCTTGTCAAACACTGCCCTTAAGTCTAGGTAAAGGTCTGGTATTTGTCTTTCTGTGGACTGAGTAGGATTCTCCGGTATGTTAATATTAGCTAATGGAGAAACCTTGCACAAACACCGATCCTGGCAGTCCTGGCCCCACGAGAGTATCTCTCCTAACTCCCAATCGATAATAGGGTTATGTTTTTTCAACCATGGGTACCCCAGAACTATGGGAACGGAAGGAGACGAAATGAGCAGAAGAGATAAATTCTCCACGTGTAGGATACCAACATTTAAATTAATGGGTATGGTCTCACGAAAGATAACAGGGTCTAGTAGTGGTCTACCATCTATGGCCTCAACGGCCAAAGGTGTCTCCCTTAGCTGGGATGGGAAATTGTTCTTACTAGCAAAGGCTTGGTCGATAAAATTCTCAGCAGCACCGGAATCTATCAATGCCATAGCCCTTACTACTTCCTTCCCCCAAGTTAAGGAAACTGGTAGCAGAAGCCTGTGATCTTTATAATCAGGAGTAGAGGACAAAATAGAAACACCCAAGGCCTGTCCTCTAGAGAGACTTAGGTGCGAGCGTTTCCCGGGCGGTTAGAACAGTTCGAGAGTAAATGACCCTTGGCTCCACAATACATACACAAACCCTCTCTTCTCCTGTGCTGTCTTTCCTCCTCAGAGAGGCGGGTATACCCTATCTGCATAGGTTCAGTAAGCAAAGATATCGTGGAGTCAGGACTTGGAACAGCGGGAGTTAACCTAAAAGAAGGTCTCTGGTTCCTCTCTCGAGTGTTCTGTCTCTCTCTTAGACGTTCATCTATACGAGAGATGAACGAAATTAAATCCTCTAAATTCTCAGGGAGTTCTCTGGTAGCAACCTCATCAAGGATTACATCAGATAGGCCATTCAAAAATACATCCATATACGCCTGCTCATTCCACTTGATTTCTGCCGCCAGAGACCTGAACTCTAG